>NC_056741.1:1198548154-1198595654 GCF_019279795.1 Protopterus annectens
TCATCATAATTAGCCAATTTCTTCAGATACTGCTGTAGCATCTAAATGCCACTAGCATTAGGGATCATGGTAAGCAGAGACTGAACATCAAATGTAACAAGTCTCACCCTCTCCATGTTTACCAACATCAAATGTAACAAGTCTCACACTCTCCATGTTTACCTCTCATTTAAAAAAATACATAAAGATGTTCAATGAACTGTTTTGAATATTTCAGAACTGTTAAATTATTATCTAAGAGTGGTCTCAGTTTTTTTCTCTAAAAATATGGAGATAGGTTCTGCGCGCCAACCCCTCCCAGAGACTATGGGTCTCAGTGATGGGTTTATGGCATCTTTATGTATTTCTGGTGTCCCTTGTGTCATATGTATCAATGGTTCACTGATAATAAAATACTCATATAAATCATATTGCAATATTCTTATGGCAATACATTAATTCAAAATGTTGTAAATTCTATTGCCCTTTCTACAAACTTCCTTATAACTAACTTTTCTATAAAATTCTTCACTGTTAAGCATTTGTTTAGTTTTCAAAAAATAAAAAAATTATGGTCCTTAACAACAATAGGCATGACTTTGTCTGCCGGACATATACTTATAGTTTCATCATTGTGCAATTTTATCAATTTTTCCCCTTCTTTCTTACTTAAATTAACAAATCTTTTACAAGATTTCCATTTGTTTTCAGCATAAACCATGTTGTACAACTCATCCATGTACAGACTTTCATATACAGGTAAAATATGATGGTTCATAGGTACAAATGAACTTGGTTTAACTGTTCTAAAATTTTGCTCACTCCTACCATACATCACTTTTAGCATAACTGCTCTTAAAAATCATTTTAAATCAATAATGTTGTCAGTTACGTCAGCAGCATTTGCTGGTATGAAGGAGAGTCCTTTCTCTAGTATTGCTTTTTCCACTGAACTCAAAACTCTGCTGGACATATTCTGTATTAATGATTCCCCTGACTTGGCCACATTTTCTACAAAGTATGAGGTGTTGCATTTGGGTCTGAGTCCTGTTTCCATTTATGGAGTGTCCAATTCCTCAACCTCTGCCTGCTGTTCCTGGTTTTGACTACTATGGGTAAAGGGTATGAATGGAATTGTAGTTCCTGTTTGCCTGCATGTAAGGGTCTCTAGCTGGCTCCCACTGGTGTTAGGAGGGAAAAACACAAATGCTGCTTCCTGGGGATGTTGCTCTGGTGGAAGGGGAATGATTCAAAGGTCATTATTTATTACTAGGTAGTTGCTGAATGTCTGAGAAAGAGGTAGAATTACTGTGAAAGCACTTACGTGTATTATTGTTGAACAATAAAATACTTTGAACTGGAATTCTGCCACTCATGTTACCTTGTTCTGTGTTTTGTTTATGTCTTGAATCTACACAGTATATCATCCCCACAAATATCTAAACACAAATATTTTGACAAATCAGATTTATACTTGGAGTTAGTATATTTAATTAGCAAGTGGAATGGTGGGGTTCAACTCCCCAAATAAGCGGTGGGGGGGTTTGCTTCCCCTGCAAAAACATAGGTTTTAGATGTGGTTAGATTCTCTCAATATTTGATGTCTATTTTTTGGGGGGGTTGATATTGTGCTGTTTAGATTATTTCATGTATACCCATATGGTATATAAATGTACCATACGCCATATATACTATATATATATATATATATATATATATATATATATATATATATATATATATATATGTGTATATTTTTGGCTAGGTTTGTATAGGCCCTAGGGATGATTGCCTAACACCTACCTATGAACCTATGTATATATATATATATATATATATATATATATATATATATATATATATATGTGTGTGTGTATATGTGTATATATATATATATATATATATACGTGTGTGTATATGTATACATATATATATATATATATATATATATATATATATATATATATATATATAAATATATATATATATATATTTGTTTCCAAATTTTTTGTTGCATAACCTTGTATTTTCTGGGCTGCTGCTTGTTTCTCTGACAAAACATCACAACACTATTTAGATACTGAGTGTTTTTGTCTTAACATAGGTTAACAAGACTTCATCAGAGGAAACAGTTGAAACCAAACCACACCGAATTTAAAAAATGTAGAAAGGTACACAGCCAAAAAGAAGCTGCCACATAACAATATATTAATTAGTCATGCATCTTCAACAGTTTACTCAACATCGGTATTTAAATGTGTATTATATGTGTGTAAATTATTTAAAAAAATCCCTATAAACTTTCTTCTGATAAATAACCCTCCAAAATAGAAAATGTAAAATAAACCAACACAGAATTATAAAATTGTATAGACATATAAATGAATACTTTGATGTCTCATATTTTTGTTTTTGTGCCTGTTTTGAGTTAGTTTTGATTGTTTTTAGTAAATTGTCACTAGATCCTTCTTCTCCACTGATAAAGATATGTCAAGCTCTATTGCAGCATAGTCTTGTTTTCCTAACACCATATTATGAAACATGGCATAGACCATGAATGTCATGCTGCAAATCATGATACCATACTACCATACTCCACCAGCTGTATCCAACCAGTAGAAAAAGGCCTTTAGCAGTCTGGACAGGTGTTCAGTAATGTTATGTCATTGATATTGCATTTTTCTACCATCTCCACCATGGCCTGTGGCTGCTGATGGGGTTCATCAGCTGTGGTTTCCAGATGTTTCCTGCATTATCTGCAACACACAACAGAGCACACCATGGTGATTGTTAAATTGAATTAACAACAGGTTACACAGACTGAAATACTGTACAACTATATATTTGCATACCAAAAAGTTTATTGAAACAAGCCGACCAAGCACTACTGTAGAGATTATAACATTTTCTTTATAACACAGATTACTGTCAGATATACCGCACTTCCTCAGATTACTCAAATTTCAAAATGTCCACCAGACCCCTCTCTGCTGTGGTCCCACACAACTGTCAGATTGGAAAACAAAGGAAAACGAATGTTCACTTTTTTGAGTATTTGCTCTTACTGATTTGCAACCATATATGAGTGTACTTAAACAAACTTCAGCATTTCTAAATGCTAACATTGCTAAAGTTGACATTTTAAAATCGAAACTCAGAACATT
This sequence comes from Protopterus annectens, assembly GCF_019279795.1. Classification (NCBI taxonomy): domain Eukaryota; kingdom Metazoa; phylum Chordata; order Ceratodontiformes; family Protopteridae; genus Protopterus; species Protopterus annectens. The sequence continues at coordinate 1,198,551,298 of NC_056741.1, forward strand.
GGTACTGCACTGGATTGTGCTGCACATGCACTGAGCATTACCTCACAGCATGCAAATCTTAAACATTGTTTTTTTTTGTTTTTGTTTTTTTTTTTTTTTGCATGGGGGACAAGTCACCCTCACTCCTCATCACCTGCTAATTATGTATACTAATTATGAAATTGCACAGTCCCCAGGGAGGGGCATATTCCCCAACCCAAGGGATTGTTATCTCACAAAACAATCAGGCACGAGAATCTTACTTGTCAACATGTAGTCATTTGGGAATTTTGCCTATTTGAAGTGCTCACATATATATAATTGCAAGTCCTAATTAAAATAAAAAATACTTTATGAAACTTGATGGTACATCAGTAGACCATCAGTGGAGTTAAAAAAATTAATGGAGCTCTTTTTTTAATTAAACTATTCAGTTCAAAAACATTTCCAATTACATTTAGCATCAAGATCATAAGCTGTAGATGTGTTGCATTTCAGAATGTAATTTGATTCTTTAATATAATGATTATTTAATACTTTACCACACCAATGTCAGTATCTACATGATCCAAAATAGAACCATACATGGTATTAAACTCATCATAGAGGTTCTCAAGTTTCTAATGTTGAATGTCTGTAATATATTCTGTGAGTTTAACTTTAAAGATTCTGCCCATCTTATCAATGTAAAGAAAATCACAAAGACATTTTACATCATACATATTACCTTCTGTCTAATATGAAAACACCTCCTTAATCTCAAACTCTTTTGCATTTGTTACATTAAACTAGTTAAAATATAGCACATACATTACAGAGCCCAGAGGGGATTGTTAACGTTAAGATCCCGATGTTGCAGTTAAATTCTGATTTGGTCTTATAAGTGACTATGTATTCAAAAGGAATTAATACTCCTGTTTTCTTTTTATAAGCAGAATAATGATTATTAATCTAGTAGCACTTGTAAGATTGTTCCATGTTTTACAGGTACTGACTGAGAACAACAAGTCAGTGTAGGAACTGGATTTATTGGATTCCACTAGTTTAAGTCCTTTGGAGCACAAGTTTCTATTTGGCACATGCCACTGCATGGTAGGTAGACAGAGAGGGTGTAGTAAATGGGGAGCATAGCATCTTGTGTGCCATGAATAACTCACAGAGAGAAATGCAATGAGGGAGTTCAAGCCAATTGAGGATGTCAAGGTGGGCATGAACTGGGAGGCTGTATTCAAATGTAATAATTTAAATATTACACTCTTCTAGTTTCTGTGGTGGAAGGGGGGAGATGTGTGAATATTGTTGAGGTATATAGAAAGGGAGGGAGAAGAAGAGAGGTGGCTGCTATTTTTTTAACTAAGATTGGGCAGAATGTGTTTTGTTACATATGAAGAGACTAGGTTGCTGCATGTATTTTTTGATAGTAAAGTTTATGTGAAGATCAGACTTTACCTGACAATGATGATGCCTCGTAATTTACTATTGTAACAAATTAGATTTTTCTGTTTTGAAATATGACTGAAAAACTTCATGTGGATAATAATGCTGACTGAAGAACTTAATAACCATACTCATAGCTTCCATGAGAAAGATTTACCCATCCTCTTCACTTCAGTTAGAAAGATTTTTTTCTTGCTATGTAGTCCATGTATCTTCAGAAACCTACCTTTATGTAATGAGGAAAGAAGGTGATGGAGGTGTCAACCATTCCATTCCAAATAGTTAATATAACCATATCTTTTTCATAGACATTAGATTAATACTTGTCTCCCCTCAACCTTGTAAACAGAAATAAAAAAACACTGAGACTAACATTTTTCCTTCATAAGAAAAAAACAAACAAAATAAATCTATTATTCTATTGTCATTAATAAAACCTTCAACCAAGGGCTCACCCCATGACACATAAATATTAAGTCATTAATAAAATGTAAATACTTTAGTATAATTTCATAAATCCATGATGTATGTAACAGGGTGATATAGATATGTATTTAATCATATCTAAAATTACAATGTGAATATAGTCTAAGGTAAATTATCATGAACTATTTCTCTGAGAATTTTGCCAGAAAATTCTGGCTGCCCTGTACTACCTCATGCAATGTTCCCTTGGAAATCACTCACTTTCTCAAAACAGTGATTTTTTAAAACAGATTTGTGCTATATTTTAGAAGAGTTTATCCTTTCTTCAGTGTTTTGTCACCTTACAGTTGTTATGTATGTGCTCCTGAAGTATATCAGGCTTGTATGTGTCACTGAAGTTTTAAGGGTTTTATAGAAGGATTACCCTCCCCCCACCACCAAAAAAAAAAAAAAAAATGAAAAAAAAAAGAGCAAGAAAAAGAAAAAAAATGCTACTAAGCTTGTGCAGCAAATACATTGAAATGTTTAAATAAGGTTTGGTAACAAACAGATTTGTCCAGGGACATCTTCAGAGTGCGGTTAGAAACATATATTAGTAGAAGTTAAGAAGGCTGGCGGGAGTAAATGGTTAAATGGGAAGAAGGGATGATTGAGAGGAAATGATGTAAGGATAGGGAAGGGCTTAAGGGGTTTTATGCAAGTGTAACTGAGTAAGGAATCACATTTTTGTGTGAACTTGCTAAGGCAAGGTACGTCCACAATCACCTGTAGGTTTTCCGAGAGAAAAGGTAGGCCTTAGGGTACTGGCTAGGGGACAGGTGGTCTGCATACATGTGTGTGTGTGTGTGTGTGTGTGTGTGTGTGTGTGTATATATATATATATATATATATATATATATATATATATATATATATATATATATACATTTTTTTTCTCTGTATTTGAAATAGGCAGGGTAAAGGGTATCTGTGTCAAGGTTTGGCTAGGACTTAGAGTGTGGTTCACTGGGAGTTCTTGATGTTCTGCTTTTAGTGCAGGGTGGTGCACTGGCAGCCTCATTTGTGCTCTTAAACATGTCGCGGTTGGGGGACTTGATAATGGTGTGGCTTGGTCTCCTTGTTTGGTCAAGTGGTTGATTATTTATTTATTTTTTTTAATTCCGGTAAGGGCTTGAGTGGCTCATTGGTGATCTTGGGACAGGGGAAAAAGGGGTTAACAGTCCCTTACTTGAAGAACATGTCAAGAGCTGCCTGCAAATAATGTCAGTTTTGCTCATGCGTGGTGAGGTATGGATGGCAGATGGGGGGTTGGTGGGACTTTTGTGAGGCTGAGAAGTGGCCACGAGTATTGCTTATTATTGTGGCTAGGGCCTCATATTTCTACACTGTACAGCACTTCCCAGGAGGACTACATTTCTCCTCATGCTTTGGCTTGTTCTCATAGCACAGTGGTTTTCTGGCAGGTTAGTTGTACAGCATTTTGGATTGAAGTTAGAAATTAATGACAGATATGTAGTTTAGACTTTGTACCCATCAGATGTTTCATGCTCATATTATTGATTTGTTGCCTATAAAATATGCATTTTTTTTGGCAAGTCATTGGGTTAATCTGAGGATTTACATCACTAAATAATGATATCTTTGTATCCTTCAGAAAATGCATGCTAAGAGAAGTCCTGTTATTTTAATAACTTTGTAAGTTTATAAGACTTTATTTGACCTAAGCATGTTGGCATCATTACTGGGCATGGGGAAGCAGCTCTGACAATGTTCTTTACATCTTTTGTGGTTTTCTGGTGAACAGAATCAGTAATAATGGCAACATTTGAAGTTCGGAGTTCATCTTCACTGGTAAAATAAATGCAAACTCCGGTCCTCATGTCCTAGCAACTTTTTAAGGTTGGGAACCAGATGGTATTTTGTTTTTTCCTATTCTTTCTTTCCTGCAGGCTTTGTGGTTCATACGAGGGGTCACGCATATTAATCGCGTGACTAACTGTCGTGGGGTAAGGGGGCAGTGATGATTAACAGAACACAGCCCTGCCTACAAAATGTTGTTCCATGTAGCTAATGCTCTGAGTCATACATACATTTAAATAGTAACTACTACCCCTCCAAAAAAAAAGACTTTCGCAAAACCCCCAGGTTGAGGATGGAAGTTAGAAAAGGAGATACCAGGAATCCCCACGTGCTTACATCATATGCTGTTTGCTTCATGGATGGCAAAGGATAAGTCCCCACTACTAAAGGTGTTTCAGAACAAAGTAGAAACAAGGTAAAGAGATACTGAGGACACCACCATGAATAAAATGTTCCAACTTTAATAAAAAACTTACAAAACTCACTAAAACTGTCACAAAAGTTTAAAAGCGGATGAAGCATCAAATGATAAGCACTTTTGGCAGGATTGCCTTCTTCAGATTATAACTTCCTGTACTTTATTCCACATCCTTAAACAAAGATTCACCAGTCAGGTTAACTCCTTCATTATTAGTTCCTCTTACCACAGACTGACAATCACTTGTCTGGAGGTAGGCAAGCCTCCATTTTTACCCAATAGAAAGATGTTTCTGCTTCAGAATAGGTTTCAGTGGAACGAATCCCCATGTTGTTGTGAACATCCCCAGCTCTATGTCCTATCGGCACACATTCTATAGCTTTAAAGATAAAGTAATGGGTTGGGTTTTAGTTAATGTGAGATGCCTGTGCATTTTTCATATCCTTCTGTCGAATATCTCATAAATCATGTAAAACCCTGACCCTAATTGGTTATATTTCAGACTATCTAGGTGGTATCCTGGGTATTATCACGGCTCATCATAGCTGTATTCCTGGCCTTAGAGAACATATCTAAGACCTGTTCAGTACTGATAGCTGAAGGGCTTATGTTAGATGGTATTTCCTTGGGGGGATGGCTGGGGGGTGAGTGCGGGAGTGCAGTTGGAGCTGAATTTGTCAGCCAAAAGATTCACTATAACTTCCGGTTCCATGAACGAGGCTCCATTTACCAACAGTTCGGCACACTGTTGTATGCTGCCTTTGAAGTTTTGGACATAGCTAGAGAAGGCATTATGTTTTTTCTTGGCCCGGACCACTGTTATTAGTTCAAAATGTGCCCTGCTGGACTTAATTAGTCCTCTTAGTTATCTATTCATTTTGAAAGAGTTTGATCTTTTTTGATGTTACAATTCCTAGTTTTAGCTTTGACTTTTTCCTTTTGTTGTACAACTTATTTAATTTTGGATACACCAGGGTGGTTGGTTTTCAGATTTAGTTTTGGGCTTGCATCTGGTAGGTACAGCAATCGTTTACATGGTAGTACAGAGATTATGTCAATAATTCTTCATAGGCTGCTGTGTTATCTGGGATTGGAAGGGCTAGAAATTTTTATAGATTCTCACTTAATAAAAGTTAGTTTGCCTCAGAGTAATTTCTGTATGTTACAGGGTTTGCTGGAGTTAGAGAATTGTTTCTTATTTTGGAGACTGCTGACATAGATATAACTGATATCAAGAACACTAGAACAAATCATGATGCCCAGCTCATACATTTGCAATCTCTCATAACCATACAATAGAAGGAAATCTCAGATTAATAAGAAGGTATTTTTCAAAGGTATGAAACTGAGTCACACCAAATGCAGTAAAGTGTAGGTAACATGAACATGAGGTTAGATACTAGGGAAAATAGGGTTAGGAGCAATAAATATACGAATGAGGGGTTTCCCTGAGGATGTGAACAGAAATATGCCTTGAGCATTTATCTCTGCTTAACCTGAAAAAGATTCTGAGATTAGGGATAATGCTTGTGATAGGATGTGCTCACAGAATTATTCCCAAAATGCCACATGCCAGATATCTCACTTTTTTCAAATATCTAAACTATGCAGGTAAGGAGCTTATAATGGTCAAGGCCAACATACTTGAAAGCAATCTGGAAATGGGGAAGGGGCTGTTTATGATATTGATAGCCCTAGCATCCTATCTCAGATTCTTCAAAGGCAGGGTCTGTACTAGACAACTGAGATTTCCAGTATACCTGAATTTAACCATAGGAAAATTATTCCACACATTTAATAACAACATAGATGAAGTAGAAAAGTATATAGTGACCAATCCTGATCCAAAGAAAAAGTTATCAAAGACGGTGGTTAATATTGGAGATATGAACTGTTCAGGGCAACATTTGAAACAGAGAGAGAGAGAGACAGAGAGAGAAAGAAAGAGAAATAGACCAATGACTTCATTTCCCTTGAAGGCAGTGGAATTCCAAAAAGGAGATGAGTGAAAAGGAAGACATGGGAACATCATGGCAAGTTAAATAACTGCCAACCATCAGGAGAATCCTCAGACTAATGCTATGAGCCTTTCCATTAGCTCTGTCCTACTTTCTGTCTCATCCAGCTTGGATGAGGAGAAACACCATGAGGTAGCAGACTTTCAGTGCCCAGAGATATAGGTAGCTAAAGCTGAATGAACTGAAGCTTCCTGGAGGGCAGCAACTAATGTTAGACTCATTGCCCCAGATGGAGAAAATGAATGGATTTTACTGCCTAATACCTAAAAGGAATGACACATACTTACTGGTTTACTTTCATGTGGGCAGGATTTGGAGGAACTCACTGGGACTGCTGAGTAGCTGAAAATGTCAGATGTTAATAATATGAATAAGATCCATCATAGGGTCAATGGTAGGCTGCATATAGTGCTGTTATGGCAAACCATTTGTCATCAAAAATATGATGAGAAAATTTTATTTTCCAAATGAATGAGTTTGATATAAAATGTATATAATTATGAGATGAGTGCTTCTAGTGACTAGTTCCCTGTGAACTAACAACTGATTATAAAGAATCTGCACACATAACAATTTCCATACAGAGTAATGTCCGTATATGGCAAAATAAGCTAAACATTGCATTGTTCTAAAACACCAAGGTTAAGATAAAGTTACAGAATTTATGCAGTACGTTTAGTCATTCATATTGTTTATTGGGGAACCCTAAATTGCTTGTGATATGAAAACTCCTCTGCATTCAGGGTTTCAACATACAATGCGCTAACAAATGAGGAAGGTCGGGTAACAGGTTTAAATCACCCTTCTGTTACCTGCCTGGTCCTGCAGTGAGCACCACTGTCGAATGACATTTAACAGATTTTATGAATGTAGGTTTTCTAAAGACATGGAAGAAACTAGAAGTAGGATGGCAAAGGGTACAGAAGTCCTTAATAAAACAGGAGAAAAACACAAGGATTTCAGTAATGCAGCACCATCAGGGCAAATTATTCTGTTTTCTTTAAAGGTACAGGGTATGCCAACTCCATATAAAAGAAAGGCTATTTTCACTTACATACATTGACATAAATTGATCTGTCTGTAAAAAAGCAAATTAAAACTTAGATTGTGCTGGACTCTTGAAGTCGTGGAATATTTGGGGGGGGGTTGCATCAGCCAAAAGGGGAATAATACTCAGCAAGATAAAGAAGGTGACAGATAAATAGGGCTGATAGGCATTTATGCTGGTGAGAACAGCTATTCTAAAATGACAGCTTTTACTGCCCAAACAAAGATGGCCCTACCTCCTTTATTGAGATGTATAAGGCAAGTGATGAAAACTGTGCCAAGATAGATGTCATCCCCACCAATAATGATTCCAACATGTAATAGGTATTGCATTAGTCTGGATGCCTAAGGATAGAGACAGGAATAAAAAAACTTCTGCAATGATTAAAATGATTATGAGTTGATGGATGTATGGAGAATGAACATTCCTAATGAAAAATGTTATACACACTTAGGTCCTAGGGGTGGGATGGCTGGCTGTATTAAGTTATGATTGTTCTCTAGATTATGCTTTGGGAATATAGAGCAATTAATATTCTCCCAACTGTATGGTCAGACAATGCAGTGGTACATTTAAAATACTGGAAAGTAAAAGGTTAACTCCATCCTACATGGTGATTTGATCCACTGCTACTGACTACAGAGCAAGCTTTATGAAATAGACATAGTAGGATGCCTCCATCCACATATGGGGAGACTTGGTGCGGTTGAACTGGGAATTTTTTAAGATGGACATAAGACTTTATTCAAGCTCTGATAAGGCAAAAGAGGAACAGCAGGCTATCAAGCATAAAAGAAACAGAAAAGTCAAATACAGTTGGAGAATGAGTATAAAACTAAGGGTGTAGAGGAAGCAGAGGTTAAAAGAGAATAGAGAAAACAATTATTAGAGATTTGCAGTACCACACAATTTATGACAAATGGAAAGGATACAAAAGTTTGTTTTTTTTTTTTATCAGAAAAAAGGTACAACTTCATAAAAGTTTATAGCATATAAATTACAGTATGGGAGATAGCATGGCAATGGCAACACAGCTTTTACAAGATAGGTTTTCTCAAAACAACTGCAAATCCATTGTATATAAATGAATGTCTAGTGACAATACATGTGGAGAAGTTTGGTTCAGGTCAGGCAATATTATAAAACTGGTCTAACATTGTGTGAATGCTCGGCCTACTCAAGATTCCAATGAGAGATACTGAAAAATTAGATAAAGTCATAACAATTGGAAGGATAATAGTTGCCACTGAAGGACTGACTTGGGGTAATGCACCCAGCTAAGAAAGTTACAATAATTTCAATAGTTTGGCATTTTGCCCCAGCACAGTTTTTTTTTCAAAGTGCAAACTTCTATATAAATGCATAAACCTTAGTATCAATCCAGTTGTCAATATTTTTTTTAATTGATATAATGATTCAGACTGTCTAATTAATTGAGGGAGCTTAATCCACATACATAACATAGAATGTGATAGATACTTAATCTAGCAAGAGTTCTACATCTTCAGTTTTTAAATGAATAGTTAAACCCCCTAGAAATGTGAATAGAATCTGTATAGTATTATTTAGAGCTCTTCATTCTTTAATACCCGATAAGCTAGACACAACTTTCATCACATAAACCTATAACTTACTGAATAAAGATCTAAAACTTCCAAACTAGCTTATCATGGATGATTTTTCAACCCACAAATTATCTTTGTAAATTTCCTCCTTATTTCTTCCAAAATTAATAAATCCCCTTTATGTGCACAAAACATCATATTATATTCAATAACTGATTGAATATTTTCAATACAGTTCTAAAAATTCTATATTCCTTGAAAAAAAGTGCTTAAAAATTAATGTTACAACTTTGAGCATTTTGGTTTTACTTACTTGTACACGTCATCTGAGTTTATAACTATTACAAATTCTAATGCTTTTATCTGTATATTCTGACAAATTTGATAAAACTGTGATTCCTAATTTCACCTTGGCAACCAAATTAGGTTTACCAAAGTAAAGGACCCTACATTTATCTGTATTAATATAGAGACCGTTAAAATTTAACCAAAAAGTTACTTTACTTATGTTCAGATTACATTTTTCTATATCCCTTGATGTTATAAGTTGTCCAGATTTGATCTCATCAGTATATTTTGCCATCCAGATAGACAAATGCTTTAGTTCTGAGAAAAATCTATATTAAATAATATTGGGCCCAGTACTGAGCCTTGTGTGACCCCTTTAAACACATCATCCAAGTTAGATAGACAATTCTTAATTCTGACTCGCTAATTCTTCCCACTCAGCCAATTTGAGACCCAATATATAATGTATGATTTTACCAGTTTTTCATGCCTCACATCAATAATTACATTATATGGAATACTATCAAAAAGCCTTAGAAAGATCTATATATACCACAACAACAGATAAACCATGATCCAAGGTCAAAGTAACAGGATCACAAAACGTTGTCAGATTAGTAAATGCTGATCTATTATAGGTAAAACCATGCTGAGACAGATCCAAAAGACAATCCTTTAAATCAGTAGTCAAGACGGATAGTAAACATTTCTCAAAACTCTTACCCACCAAGGGCGTTAGACTAATTAGTATATAACTGTAGATATTACTTATTGAACCACTCTTGTGAATAGGTACAACATCTGCACACTTCCAACTTAAAGGGACATACCCATGAAATAATGTTGTATTAAAGAAGGATGCAATAACTGTAGAAATATATTTAGCATATGCAGCCCAAAAACATCCTGGTAAGTTTTCAGGACACAGAGCACTGTTGTGTCATATGTGGCCCAAAGATTTTTGTTAATGTTCAAACTCAAAACTGGACAGTTAAATAATTCTCATCCTCTAAGGTATCCCTAATCCAACAATTGACACTACTCATGGAATCACTAACAAGAAAATGTTTATTAAACAAAATATAGAGAAAAACATTCTAAACTCTGATTAAGACTGGTTAAATATGAAAATGTAAAAACAGAAGTAAACACAACCAGTCAGCCACTGTGGCTGCTTTATAAAATCATGGGTTTTATTCAAAGAAGGAAAATAAAACTATAAAAGCAAGGCTAAAACACAGATAAGCTCTTTCATGCTTTTCTAAACATGCACTTCATCAGATCTAAAACTGATACAAACAAACCATCTTTTAAACACAGTTACCTCACCAAGTCTTAGACCAGATTTGGTAATAATAGGGCCCATTCCATTTTTTTCACCTGTAAATTTCTGAACATAAGAATAAACTTTCTTTGAGACATTAGAGAAAGAATTTTCTTTATAAACTGACTTTTAACAATATGGTCTTCGAATTTTTATTAAGTTGTAATCTACTTTAGCTGTACCAGTCATATACCTTTTCCATATAATAAACTTCTTCCTTTTTTTCTTCAATAATTTAGAATGTGTTGTGCTCAACCAGGGAGGTGAGTAGGTCTCATATTTCCTGGTTATAGTTTGCCTAAACAGACTTAAATGTTTGCAGCATGTGTGTTCAAATGCATCCCACATACTCACCAAATTATCACGACTTTTATAAATCAAATCAGTTTATGAGATCAATTGTACTTAAATCAAATAATTTGGTTTATCAAATAATCCTAGCCTGATATTTAATTGTGAATTTGTAGTTACTGGAAACTCAATCGCATTATGATCTGAACCACCTAAGGCGCATAGTTGTTTTAAGATCTGTATTCTATCTGACATGTTTTTTGCCCTTGTCAAGAAATCTATAAGGTGGGATAAGTTATGCATTGCACAAAGATCCACAAATTCTTTCAGGGCAGACATAGCTGTCCAGTCCTTCCAGTTGATATTGGAAAAGTGGACCATCAAAACTATATTGTCATAATCTAAATATTTACTTAATTCCTCAATAAAATAGTATTCTTCCATTGTAGATTATGTAGGACTCTTATAACGCATCAGTAAATCTATTGGAGTAAATTTATCAGATAACTCCAGAGGTAGATGTTTCTGACTATGGTCAGCAAATAGATACCTAGCACTTACTCATGATGCAGCAAAAACTCCTATACCTCCTCTATTCCTTTTTTCTCTGTCAGTCATACAATTTATCTCTAGGTAAAAAGACATCTGCACAATTCCATGTTTCCATTACTACTACCACATTACAACTAATATCCTTAGAAATTAATTCAAGTCCATCCATTTTTTTTATTTAAACTCCTGGCATTTGCATAATAAAATTGTACTAATCCCTTTTCAGTTCCCTTGTCTTTTCTACTTGTACTATGTCACTGAAGTCCAAAAATGCTTCACTAAATTCATATATTTTTTACTCAATAGTCTGCCTGCATAAGAACTTAAATATAATTTATCCTTATCAGAAAAAAATCAATACGTATATTCTTCAAAAAAATATTTTTCTGTTAAGACATCTTCTGTGCTTTCATAAATCAGGATATCTGAAAAATTCCAAACTTTAGTATCAACCTTACTATGGAATAGCTCCCATCCTAGGACACTAAAGTAAAAATTAATGTTGTCACCAGTGGTAATGGATGCTAGCCTTCTGGATATCAAAAAGAAGTAGGAACATTTCAGTAAGTTAGATCAAGATTACACCATAAACAATTATGGGTAGAGTTTAATAATGTTATATTAAAAGAAACATGGAACAACAGTAAGAAATCAAGACAATAGCATTTGGACTCTTGTGGGTTAGTTGAAATGGGTGGAAATCACAGTATGGAAATATAAAAAGGCCACTATGGATGGACTATGCTGAAGCAGTTCTGTGATTCTGATAGTCACAATCAGTGGCTGTTGAGTTTTTTGCACAAGTTGGCCAGATATGGGAAAATGTTTTGTGATGGACACATGGATCTGGGTCACAGCACAACGCAGCATTATAATGTTCTGAAATGTAGTATCACAGGCTATGAGTTTAGATTGTGCCAATACTTACACAGAGGGAGGCACTGCAAATTCATAAAATTCAATATAGTGTGGAAAAGGACCAACTAATTATGTATTTTAAGAAATAGCCAGTTAGTAGTAAATATTAAAAAGCGGGAGGAGGCTTAAAATAATCTGTTTCTAGAAGGATAAAGACATCATCCGGGTAGAGTCCTTAGACATGTTCTGAGAAAACTGGAAGAAAATGCTACATATGCCTTTGCATATGGAATTATGGAATAAGGTAATACAATTACGTTCACCAAAAATGTTCCAGGTATCTTGCACTTCACAACATTTGAACTGATTCATATGTGGCAATTTTCTTTTCTAATACTTTTTCAGCATAGATGGTCAGAGTCGCCTGCTTGGTGATGCCAGAGATGAGAAGCAGATTATTTGCATATTATTTGTAGCTGTATATCATCAAGAAATCTTTGGACAGTAGCAATCAAGACAATGTTATTGGCAATTAGAAAGCAACTACCCAACAGGGATGATGCAGAGTTTTGGCTAATGGGTATATTCCCTTCAGAGTACCTGATAGATAGATACATAGATAGATATACTTCTCTCATCCATATCCTGCTCTCATCCATATCAAGGTAACAAAATCATGTCCATCTTTTCCAAAATAATTGAAAAATGCATTCAAAAACAATTGCTACTATCTCCTTCAGGAAGAATTCCTATCTCCCACACAGGATGCCTTCTGTCCTTCCCATAGTACTAATACTGCACTTCTAACCTATACAGATACTGTCAATAAAGCTAGAAATAATGGCAAACTAGTGTCATCCTTATTTCTAGACTTTTCTAAAGCCTTCAACACAGTTTTTCACAACAAGTTCTACTTCAATGCTCTCATTAGGTCTCTCCCAGCCCACCCTTCTATGGTTCAAAACTATCTAACAAATTGGTATCAGTCAGTAAAATGGCACTCTCCATACTTCCCAGTCACAACCAGAGTAAAACAAGGCTCTATCCTTGGTCCACTCCTCTTTAACATTCTCACCAACACCCTCCATACAACCACACAACAGGCCTCCCTAATGCAATATGCAGATGACTCCATACTCATTTGCACATCTGACAACATGACACACCTCCAAAAAATTACAGAGAAAGCTTTAAAAGCAATGGAAACATGGCTTTGTAGCTTACAACTCATGATCAACCATTAAAAAAAACAAAACAAAACAAACTACTACTTTTTCTCCAAGTCCTTCTCCCATGAAAAAACAAAATTGTAAGTCCTCTTTCCTGATAATACAACCATTGAAGTAACATTTCATAGCAAATTATTACGTATGATAGTGGATGATAATTTTAAATTCAAACTACATATACAAAATTGCACATGAAAACTCATGAAAAATTAAGAATGCTTTATATCGCCAAAAACTTTCTCATTGATGGCAATTAAAACGACACTTGCCACTACTTATCTCGGTCCCACACTTCTTTATGGCACTCTCATCCTTACTAACCTACAGACATCAGAAAATCAAAATCTGAAAAATGCTATAAAAAGTTGCTAAATTTGCAGCAAATAACCCTTTCAGAATCCAATACACTAAATAGCAAAATAGCACTAAATGCGTAAATTCGTTAGAACTACCCTATCAACTAATATATACTCGGCTATTTACCACCTTTAAAATTATCCAGAATCCATCTTTGTCCAGCACTAAGTAACATTCTACCCAGCTATGCTCCCAGTCAGTTATTATGATCCAATGACCAAAAACTCCTGTCCATCCACAAACCTATCAAATCTGCTGGGCATTGCCTGTACTCTTATCATGCTGCTAAGGCCTGGAACTGCTTATCTCTATCCTTCTGGTCAATACCCTCCCTCTCATCCTTCAAAACCATTGTGAAAGACTCCTTAGCCAAAAGACGGCTCTGTTCTTGCTAAACACCAGTATAAACTATATCCCCAAATGGTGACTAATACATATTCATACCTTACAGCTCCTTTCTTTACTCACTTCCTTACTTCTATCAATTTTTCTCCCTTGGCTTTCTCTCTAAATATACCATAAGCCTGCTTTTTTCTCACTCAGTATTGCAATTCCCGTTTGCATTATACTAACTTAGCTTTAATTTCTTTAGAAACTAATAAAAATTCTCTAACTATTAAATCATTATCATATAACGTGTATATTCATTACCAATGTTTTCATATTATGTTTAGTTTGATCTAATTATTGAAACTGCATTTGTTTTTTTTTTTTGTTTGTTTGTTTGTTTGTTTTTTTTGTATTATTTTTAAAAACTGTAAAATTATTCCTAAAATGTTTTGTAATACTTTGGAGCTTTTCTCCTTGGGCATCTGCTGAAAATAGGCTCCTACCCGATTGAACTTTCCTAATAATCAAATGTCAATAAAAATATTACAGTAAGTAAATAAAATTATGCCACTTTCATTAGGTTTCATTTTTAGAACATGGAAAACCCCTCTAGAACAATGGGAATCTTATTATAGAAAACATCATACAAGGAGTATCAAATGTGTTCCAAATGGAGTAAATTAGCAAGACTGGCTTGGGCTATGGGCAATATTTTTAAGTCAATGCAAATACCAGCCTTTATCTATGGTATGACTTGAGTAAGAGCAGACAGACACAATGTGGCAGGCCAAGAAAAGTGTCAGGTCTGTGGAACCAAACTAGGGGTAGGCAGACACAATGTGGCAGGCCAAGAAAAGTGTCATATCTGTGGAACCAAACTAGGAAGGAAAATGTTAAGCCACGTTAGTGTCCCTGGTCAACTGTTATGTGTAAGATTCCAGTGATGTCTTATAATTCAGGAAATATGTGCAAATTTAATAAAAATGAAGTGTCACTTGTATTGTTATATGGTGGTGATAGAAAAAATAACTGTGAAATTCTACATATTTTTATGCTTTTTATGCAAATAGAAGGTTACAAAATGTGAAGGAATGATATTTGTTGGTATTATCTGCTATTGTTGGTATAATTGGTATGGTAAAGGTACAGGAATGGTGGGTACCTGCTTCAATGTTAATATGGGATGAAAGAGGTAGGAAGCTATGTCTAATGGAAAGAACACTCTTATGGGTTATGTTGAGTCAGGATTATAGACCTTAAAATGTGTAATATGATGTCATTTTTGTTTGCTTTATGAAGGTTTTACTATATGGCTGATAAAGTGCTCAAAAAAATCTGTTTATTACGCATGCTGAGATTGCACTATGGGTGTGAGAGGTTTCTGTGGTAGCATATGTGCAAATCCTGATATGGAATAAATTCCTACCCCAGTGTAGTTTCTCCTCCTTAGTCCCTTGCCTTTTAATACAGGCTGTGGCTGCTCGCACTGTGAATAAAATAACCTGGGTATCAGAGAAGGAATGGACACATTGGTACACCAAATTTACTAAAGGCAGGACAAGAAATGAGGATCCTTTACAGGAATGTTACATGAAACAACGGTTAATATCTAATCATACAGGCTAGGTCTTAACTGGGTTATCACCAGTGGCCCTCATAGATATGTGAAACGTACTGTAAGTAGCCAATACATTCTTGTGTGGCCCGTCTTTGGAGAGTCATGCCTGTGTGGCCTGTCTTTGCAGAGTCATGCATGTGTTGCCCATCTTTGGTGATTCATACTGCTAAATGTATGTGCTGACAATTTCCATGGGACTGTAGGGCTAGGCTCATTAAGATCCTCACAGATCAATAGCCACGTTAATACCTATGAACCTATATACCAATGCCAAAAGTAGTATAAAAATGGAATTTTTTTTTTATACTGAAATTTTAGCTGTATTTTTTCAAATAATATGACCGTTCACTTTACTTATGCAAAACTCCAGTTTAAATTTTTAGTGCCAGACCTGCATATTTTTAGGTAGGCTATTAACTTCTGTATAGGGTAGAACACCGGCATAGTGAGTGGCACTGACTCCCAAATGTAAGAGGTGTCCAGCCTGGTTATCGGTTGGAGATACATTCTTTACAGAGCCCACAAGCCTTCATGTCATCCCTGTGTTGAGGTGGGCTTTCTATGGATACTCCACTTTTTCTCACATCCTGAAAACATGCAGCAGGTAAATTGATGACTAAAAATCATCAACAGGTGTCTGTATGTCTCTTTGTCTGGCAGTCTACTTCTATTGTGATAAACTCTGAATAGCTGGTCATGGGATGACCACATGATTCAGTAGTGACTCTGCCACATTGGATGGATGAAGCTTCAATACTACTTTGCCAAACTAGAAATTTATCAGCTATAATGTTGCTTTATAATTAATTTAAAACATACTATCATATAAAGACTTAATCTTCTTGTTATTAAGTTTTCAAGATGGTTTTTGCATAGACTGTGAAAAGATCAACAGTCTGAGAGCTCTGAAAGAGAAAACGTAAGGTCACACTTCAGCATCTGACTGCACATTAATAATACTTATCTGGCATTTTTAGAATTAGTTCAGGAATTAGCATAATAGTGACTAGATATTGAAATAATTCTCTAAGATGACCTTGGTTCTAATATAATAGCATATGGCATAGATGTATAAATAGTACAACTGTTGAACTGTACTGGAAGAGTAAGAAACATCCCACTATGAAGTTTCTTGTGTTTTGTGTTCTTCTGGGTGCAGCAGGTAAACATGGTTTTGTTTATTTATTTATTGGTTTATTTATTTATTTTTATATTCAAGCAATGTTCATCTAACTAGAAAGAGTGCACCAAAATTATATTATATGAATCATAAAAACAAGTATCCATTAATCTGAAAAGATGTAAGCTTTTAAAATGAGCACTTTCATTAACAGACGAACAATATTTTCTTTAAACATAACTCATATGCATCTCAAGGTAGATACTCTTTCAAATTCAGTAGCAGTGAAAACATTTTGAAATGAAGTGTTTATATTTCCTCAAACCACAGTGTCCCATTTTTGCTATCAAACTGCAAAGGTGACTTTTATAGAGGACTTGTACACCACCAGTTAGTATTTTTGAGCCAAGTTTACAACAGACTGAGATTCTGAGATGTAAACAATAGATGAATGATAAATAACATGTCAGCTTAACCTCTTTAGTACTTTTTACGCTTTTTCTGTTTCCATCAAATCCAATTAGAATTGTGCTATATGTTATAATAGGATGAACATTTATGGTTTGAGCCTTGCAATGTCATTAATTGCATGATTAAATCTACAGAATACAATTGCCTAAAGACTGTATATTGATAAAACATTTATTCATAAAATCTAAGGTTTGCATCTTAAATATTTATGCTTTTAAATTATATTTAAGCATATGCTTATAGAGTGCCTTTTTAAAATGAGCACTTTTCAAACAAAGGTTTCTAAATTAATTGAAAACAATCTGCAGAATTCAAAATTCATTTATTCCCTGACCCTTAGTATCCATGTTTACATATACAGATCAGTATGAAACAGCACAGGAGGAAAAGTAAAGCAAGGGAAATCATGCCACTGTTTTAGAAAACAACTCGATACTGTAAAACTCCATTGCAAATCATGAGCGGACAGGTGATCCGCTGTGGCGACCCCTAACCGGGAAAAGAAGAAGAAAGGTGTATCTTGCTCTTTAGCATATTTAAGTATGAACTGTTTATAGAATTTTGCCAAATGTTATTGTCAAAGCTCAAGTGACAATGGGTAAAGCTAAACATGAACTTTGCATCTGAGGAGATGGCTTGGGGTAGTAAAAATGGTTCACCTATCCAGGGAGAGGGTAGGGAATTTTTGGTTTGTCAGAAGCTTGCAGTGGACACTGGTTCCAGCTCAGGTATAGGTGTGGAGATCATTTCAACTAGTTTTCCATGATCAAAGCTATACACTGAAGTCATAGCAACACAGATAGTAGAAGGACTATGGGGAGGCATAACAAAAGAAAAAAAAAATGAAGGCTTTGCTTGTGTGAAATCTCATTCCCAGCTGCTAACATAGCTATAATCAGGAAAAGGGGACTGCATTACTGATTAGAACAAAGCTTGAAGGTTGGGGCTGGTAAGGACAAAAATGCATATATAAATATATAATAAAATGGCGGACACTGTCAAGGGGTGAATGGCTACATGGCCCAATTACCTTGTACATTCTATGTTTCATTTTAAAATGAAGCTATTTTATTGGCAAAGATTCAAAATATGTCAAAAATGTTTAAATACAAAAAAATCAGTAAAGAGTATTGTAAACATACATCAAAATATAGCAAGTGGTTCACCATTTATAGAACAATAAATTCCAAAAGTATTATCTAAATGAAATGGTTAGCTATACAAATGAGATTACTGTTTTCTTGACCTAGGAGTATAGAAAGCAAAACATGTTACTTTAAGCAATCTGACAGACAAACTTCCAGACAAAGCATTCTTATTATGCATATTACTGAGGCTTAAAATAAGGTTTGAACTAGATTATCATATCAAATTACTTCTGTTTTACATCAGACATTTCAGAGACTTTTCAACATTCATACATCAGTATCAAAGCTGTCATCATGTTGGCCTTCCTTTAGCTAGCTGACATTGGCAATATATAATTAATGGTGACTGTTACTATGCACACATGGAGTCATGGATGTGCTAAGGCCGAATGAAATTAGTAAATTAATGACAGAATACTGAACTGTAGTGACCCATTCCTTTTATTTTTGCTAATATTCTCAGTATTCCTTCTCAGATAGGGCCTAACATGTTTATCAATGACATATTTTGAATGACCATATGGTCTAGATTACACCTCATTCAAAATGGCAACACAAATCATTCAGAAGAAATTGTCCTTCATCATGTTGAATAGCTTGTTAATGCTCTGGCAGTAGATATCTATTGTCCTGTTCCTGTTCACTATTTTCTTTACCCATTAAATCATCTTACACTACAGGTTATACACTGGCAATTCCAATGTTGTTGTTTAAAATGCAATTATGAATTATTTTGTTTGAATGACTATCTGTATTCTATTTATGCAGAAATTTTAGTTTATACTTGGAATAAATTTCAGTGAATTGCTTTAATTTTCAGCTGCATTCCCAGTGGAAGATGATAAAATTGTTGGTGGTTATGAATGTACAAAGAACTCTGTGCCCTACATTGCATCCCTGAATGTTGGATACCACTTTTGTGGTGGGTCTCTCATCAACAGCAGATGGGTTGTTTCTGCTGCTCACTGCTACCAGTCGTAAGTGAACTTTAATTCCTTTTCATTATGCTGCAAAATCAGTATAATTCTATAATGCATTTCTTCACCAAAAAAGGCAAATGATCTCCTGTCCAAAAAAATTAAGAGTCAGAATCATGTAAAGTTAAATAGGGATGGATTTTGTCACCATGTTTTGAATACTTTTAAATTAATTTTTTTTAATGTTTGGTACTGCTAATTAAAATGTAACTGTATGTACTGGCTTTTTTCTTGCAATCATGAAACAGTGGGGATCAATGTGTCATTTCCCCACTGTAGTGTGATCTCAAAGTTGGTGTATTCAGTTATCAGGGGAGTATCTGGGGTGTAGCAGGAGGCTTGTCCACATGCAAAAAATAACAGACTTTTTTATGTTATACATTTTGAAATTAGATGTTTGATTACTTGAGGTTCATTTCAATGTCATACATATTACCCATGGTAGGTTTTGTACTTCTGAGGAGTGAAGACAATACTTAGAATATCCAGAATATTCTTTGCAAAGTAAATTACAACTAGGAATTACATTTTGCGGTGTTTTAGCTTTTGGAGTTATAGCACAGACAAGTCAAATATTACAAGAGGAGATTATCAGATTCCTTGATTTCTAACCATTGTGTCAAACATTAACATTTGTAATTACTATACATTTTTAGTAGTGTAAATATTCTTCACATAAACAGACTAAATTATTACATTGTTTTCCCTAGCTTAAAGGTAGCATGATGTAACATGGTTTTAGCACTGAAGAATTTGGTATATTTTTGAATACTTAAGTTGAAACATTTATTGTGCCAGACAGAATTAATTAGATGAGTGACGGCTAAGATAACTTGTATTTTTGCCTTTACATATGAAACCCCCCACCAGAAAAGCTACGGTTAATAGAACTTGCTGGTTTGCTGGTTGTTTCTTGTCATTAAACAAACATCCAAATGATGTCTGATTTTATAAATTAAATATCCATAACATAAAGATAAGTCATATTGCAAAAAAAAGATTTCAGGGACTGTCTTCCTGTCTGCAACAAATGCATTTTAAATGTTGGAAAATAAAGTCTGAGCTTACAAACTCCATAACATCTGGTAGAGAAATGTGTATAAATTTTATAAAAGTTTACAATGGTCCTATAAAACAATGTAAAATTAAGACCTGAATCTACAGTAAAATGTAAGACATAATAATAAATCTTTACCATTGTAAACAGTACTCATATATATAAATATAAGCTCCACAGTCTTGCACAGGATGTAATTTTCTAGTAACAACATGTTGTGGGTATAAACATATCAAGCTGCAAACAGCAACTGCTTTCCAGATTATTGTACTTCTGTGGGTGTACATATGTGGTAACAAATTATTTTACACCCTGATGCTCAGACAGAATTATGGTTAGATTCTGATAAATAAAACCAAAGCAGATGTGTTTAACATGCTTTGTACTGATGGTCACAAATTAGTTTAATGAGCAGACTTGATTCACTTTTGTATTTGGATTTGTAATAAGCACACTAGTGGCTGAATTATTTGTAGTTTATGAAATAAAAATGGGTGAAGAAAATGATTTGACTAAATTAAAACATTTTGCTATTCAATAATATTACCATTCACCACACCAGCTGTGCCGCCAGGCATTGTACTACAAATTGTTCTAGTGTTTTCCTGGAATCATTGCTAAGAGCCATCCTCATCTAATTCTGTTTATGTCAAAAAGCTTGTTTACTGTGGTGGGTAGCAGGTGTTTAACCAAAATGATGTCACTAAATGCTGAAACTGTAACTATTTCAGCACTTCTAAAGCTTGAATCACCAGATTCTGATGTTCATTTGCCACTTGGAGGTATGCTGTTAAGGGTATTGCTTAAAAGTTGGTCAATTTAATGTTGAGTATTAAGGATATGATACTTCCTAACAAACATTATCCTGAATTCCCTGGTTTGATACTCCTAGTCTCCTTTTGCATACTGTGTGACTTTGATACACTTAATTACAGCAATTTGAGTTGCTTATAAAAGGAAAATACAATTATATTTTATGTAACATCAGATAATAAAGCTACTTGGTGCAGCTGACAGAAATTATGTGATATAATATTTCAAAAATGGTTTCCTTTCATATGACTGAGTATTGTTGAAGATGCATGTGAATGTTAGACATCAAATAGGCACAAGGCATGCATGCATTAGTGAGCAGGGTTTGTAGATAATCTGAAAAATAAAAAACTAGATCCCAGATTTTTATTTCATAAAACAGTATTGATAAACAGTTATTAGGAGCCAAGCATGGACATCATACCCATTGATAATCCCTATTACATCTGAACAAGTATCATTTTACTGCGGCTACTTAATTTATTGCACTTTCCCAATAATCCTCCAGAGTCCTTATCAGTGAAATAAATTATAAGTAAATTCAAATTGCTTTGCAAGCAGAAGTCAGTTGTACTTAATGATTAATGAATGGGACTGCAGCTACTAAAACAAGTTTGAAATAGATATGAAATTCCACAGTTTATTCTGTCATTGCCTCATCCCCTAAATCCTTACTTCACCTGTAGCCAGAGATGCTTTGCAATCAACTTGTCCACAACTCCTCTTCATTTCTGTTCTCTTATAAGCCTGGCTAACCTGCCCAGACTGAAGTGATCCTTTGGGAAGGAAGATTAAGGCATGGGCTGACACCACATTTTTGACCAACTAGCAGGTGTATAAACTGTCCCATGGAACAATGCCATACATTGACCTCAGCGAAAATATGTCACTATGTTTCCTTAGGATCAGTGACCCTGAAGCATACTACTGAAGTGCAGCCTGCAATCTTTAGTGACAAGCTACCTGTGCAGGTTCCTGTATGCCTTCTTCCTGCTGTAGCACTTTGCAGTGGTGGCCTGGAATGCTTGTCTATAATATTCATTTGCAATGCATCAACTATTACCTGGTTCTCTGCAGGAGGTACAATTTAGCTACATCCCCCCATTTTAGATCATTAGGGAGATCTCAGTCCTTTTCTTTCCCTCCCAGTCCTCCAGCCTTTGGTTTGAAGCTGAGTTACTCTTACTGAAGTCTCATATCCATTTACCTATTCCTTTGAGCAAGCTAAGCCTGATGTAATTTGAAACTATCCACAATACATTCAAATGTAAAATTGTTAGGGGTCAGCATTTATTTAAATACCTGGCAAAAAATGTCTGAATTTGGAAGGCAGACACTCTGACTATGAAGTAACTCAGGAAAAAAAGTGCAGCATGACATGTGAATGTGAAGTGAGCTAAGTTACAGAACCATTGCTACTAACAGGCCATAACCTTTCTCTGCAGCCTAATGTTGTTCATCCCACCTTAACTGTTTAGTTTTGAGTTTATTGAAAGTGATTATCTGTCTCTTCAAAAGACAAATTCAGGTTCGACTTGGAGAACACAGCCTGGATGGAAATGACGGAACTGAACAGTACATTAACTCTGAGCGAGTCATCAAGCACCCCAGCTATAGCTCCAGCACAATGAACAATGACATTATGCTCATCAAGCTAGCCAGTGCTGCATCTATCACCAGTGCTGTCAAAACTGTTTCCCTGCCAAGTTCATGTGTTAGTGCTGGCACAAGCTGTCTCATTTCTGGATGGGGAAATACCCTGAGCAGTGGAAGTAAGTCTTTAAATGCATCTGCTGATTAATGTGAGATATGGTTGCAAATGATGCCAGAAGGTTAGAAAATTGTTTTAAAATTGCTTGTAATATAAAAATGAATGCATTTTATAATAAAGTAGTAAATAAAAATAACTTCCTCTATTTCAAATATTGATACAATTCTTAGATGCACTGAATGCAAATAAATATATTTTGCTGATACTATTTTGCGAAATGTTTAATAATTACCCAGAAAATACTAAGGTCTTTCATTTCTTCTATGATCTCACAAGATAAACATATCTTCAGTAAAGTAATGTATGTGTGGAAACTGCAATGCTTGACAGATGAAATTTGCAACTTAAAAATGCAGTATGACTAAATCAATCACTCTTGAAGCAGCGGTGGTACAGTAGTAGCATTGTTGCCTCACAGCAAGTGGTTCTCCTGTTCAGTTCTTGGCTGGAGTGCCTTCTGTGTGGAGTCTGCATGTCCTCCCCGCGGTCGAGTGGCCTCTGAAAGACATGTGTGAATGTGCATGCTTTCACTGAAGGTTGGGCATCGGGCTGGCAACTCAGAACCATAAAAATCTATTGCCAATCATTAGCGGACTGAAGTTCCGCTGTGGTGACCCCTAACCAGGAAAAGCCGAAAAGACTAACAACAACAACTAAATCAATCACTCTTAGTTTATTGTTCTATTAATTCATTAAGTGTGGGGGTTTGATTCATATTGGCATTTTGTGCATCGTGTAAAATAATTAGTGTTATTTATATATATCTATATCTATATCTATCAACATCGATCTATCACTATATATACATATATATGTATATACATATATAAATACATAAAAACAAAGTACCGAAACCACCACAGCAATAAGCATAAAACAAATACTTTCATAAAGCAAAATAAGTTACTATTTCACAAATAAAAATAATTTTGGGTATAATCCCTTTTTCAAGTCTTAAAACTTCAACAGTTCATGTTCTCTTAAAAAGTGTCTCTTAAACAATCACATAAAAAATGTAAATAAGTCATAGTTTTTTCTAAAACTCTACTGGCTGACAAAAAACTACATCCAGTCATGACATTTACATGCTAAACAGGCTATTCCTTCTTCATTGGTCACTATAAAATCAAATGGCAAATAAAAAGCATACTGACATTGCCAACTCATTGGTTCTAGTATAAAACCATAGACCAATCACATGTGAAAAGTAAATAAGTCATAGTTTTTATAAAGCTCTATTGGTTAAGCAGAAAAACCTGCATCCAATCATAGCATTTTCATGCTAAACAGGCTGTTCTTCTGCATTGGTCATTGTGAAGACAATTGGCCAATAGTAAACATTCAAACACTTCTAAGCCATTGGTTCTAATATATAAACATGTACTGATCACATATAAAATGTAAATAGATCATAGTTTTTTTTAAATTCTATTGGTTGATCAGAAAACTGCATCCAATCTTAACATTTGCATACTGAAAAGGCTATTCTTCTTCATGGGTCAATGTAAAAATTGAATAGCCAATAAAAAGCATACAGCACACTTCCAAATCATTGGTTCTACTATAAAGGCATGGACCATTATGAATTCAGATGTTAAACTATCTTAATTTCTTGTATAAAAATGTTGAGTAACCAATGAATAGTTTATGTATGTGAACTAGCTATTTGTATTGGAATAGGAACAGGGACCAGCACAGAATCAAATATTTTTATATGGCAATCCTGCATTGCATGTTTCCTAAGTGCAACTTAACCCATTCAAGAAATAAAAATCATAAACCAGAACAAGCATATTGTCACATATATGCATAATACCCATCAGTAAACCAGTATGTACATGCAAGTAAATATATATATATATATATATATATATATATATATATATATATATATATATATATATATATATATATACATAAGGTCAAAAATACATTCATCTGCCACCCCCCAAAAAAAACTGAAATCATAAAATATAAGCAGCTGTGCTTCAGCTGAATGGCTATTGATCAAAGACACAAATGTGAGAACAAAACAAAGCCACTGGACATAGGCGACAGGACAGAAATAAATAGAAACTTCTGGAATAACCAAAACAGTTCTATTTACAGTGAAGAGTAACATAATAAATACCAGAAGCTACTAGGGCTCACACTGAATGTAGGAACTCACTTCATCCAACCATCTTTTGGCATATATGCATCAGTAAATGCCTATGTATATGTGTCATGCCTAAATAATTGTTATTAATATTTAAGTCTATGTTTCTTCACATATGGTTTGACGGGGAGTCAAGAGTTTAAGTCTGGAAAGACATCAGCTCGTAGATCTCTTATCCAGTTCATTTCAGCTAACTCATTCTCAGCTACAATGTCTCCACCTTGAGAGTTAGAATATACAAAATGAAGAACCAGAAGAAGGAAATGATGAGAATCATTGTCTAAGATATGTTTCATTAAAGAACTCTTCGTATTCTTCAGGCGAATATCATTAATGTGTTTGGATATTCTTTCCTTTTACTGTCTATTAGTTGCCAAGATAAAAACATTGACACTGTTGGCAATCCACAAGGTATACCACATACCTTGTAGTGTAATCAGTGTATAGTTTTGGAAAATATTTTCTATAAGTAGAAGGATGTCTAAAGCCATGTGAGCTGGAGATATGTCTGCAAGAAGAACAGTGCCTACGAGGAAAAGTTCCCATCCTATTGGAATAAATTCATTGACTTGGGACAGCCCCTTTACATAATATTCATTTTAAATTTTAATTGTTCCTAAAAGTAAAGGCTGGAGCATCATCGAATATCGCTCTTATCTTTTCACCGCTGACCAAGATTTTCCAGTTGTTCCTAATAATGTTGCATATATATTGAGTGTCGCTAAAATATTTCAAAATGACCATTGTATGTGTGGCCTTGGGTAGATGGTCATCAGTATTGCTTGCTGACATATTGTTGTTCACATAAAAGAAGGGTTTTCCATGTGTTAGTCTCTGTTTCCTTATTTCATTCGTCTGATGTATGACCTCTTTGAGTTTATAACCTCTGGATATGAATTTTAGGCCCAAACAGGAAATTGCCTCTTCAAATTCCTAATCCTTTATGTGCAATCTGAAGTTTCTTAGCATTTGGCCTTTAAGAATGTTATTGTATATATGCCTTGGATGCATGCTGTTATACACTAATAAATTGTTCCTTTTACAGGCTTTATTGAAATCAGCTGCATTGAACATCCCCCTGTCAAGTTTAATAGGACATCCATAAAGTCTGTACTACTATCTGAGTGATCATGGTAAATTGTAGAAAACTCATAGTGGTTTCAAGATATATAAGAGCATTTCAGTCATACTTACCCAAATGATGAAAACATTCTCCACAAAATGCTTGTAGTATTTTATGTATGGACTATAGACCTGTTTTTTCATCACATGTATCTGCTCCCAGTATGCCAGGACTATATTTGCATAACTATTTGCACAGGGGGTGCCTACAGCCACCCCACATTTCTGCCAATATATCCTCTGTTCATACATGAATACATTGTTTTGCAAGATATGTCTAAGGGGCATACAAAATAAACCAGTTTTCTTCTTGGTGTACCCTTCTTTACCACTAAGAATTTATTCAACCGCCTATATACCAAAGTCATTTGGTATTGCTGTAAATAATGTCCATAGTTAGCATGCAAACCAACTTCTGATCTATGGACCTCAAATCACACATTGATAGAGATTGTAGGATGTCTTGGGTGTCTCTGAGAACCATAGGTGCTGACACAAGTGCATTCTTCATCTCCCGTTCCACATATACAGAGAAGGGGGTCTGTTGTCCAACCCTCTGCTGTAATAAATCGACGTAGGAGAGGGTTTTTTTAATCCTTATGAATTTTGGGCAGTCCCTTGATGGCCAGAATGGTAGCATGCTGGATCTTGAAAAAAATTCATAAAATTCCTGATTTATTTTACTATGACTAAGAAGTGCAAACAAAACATTATTTATATCTTTGATTATCTGATTCACTATGTTGATCAATAACTACATAGGTTTTGTAATCACGGAGCATATCCAGCACCTTATTATTATAGTAAGACCTATCCAATATAACTATAGCTCCTCCTTTATCAGCAGGGCGTATAACCAATTCATTGTTAACTTGTGTGTCCCTTAGTGCTTTTTTCTCATCCTGGTTAAGGTTATGAAAATGATGCCGCTTAGTTTTCAATGTCTTAGCAACATCATTTTCATATACTTTTAAAAAAGTATCAACAATGGAATTATTTTGAGGTATGTATCCGCTGGGTTTCTTTAAGCTTTTGTACATGTGAAAGTCATTGTCTCCAAAGTTGCTTTTAAGCATGACATTCCTACAAAATAGCTCTAACTCGATCAGCACATTGCTTAATTTGGAAGGAGTAGCAGTATAAAGGATAGACCTTTATTCACTATAGAAATTTGTGCTTTATTTAAGTTGACCTGGATATGATTTATGGCCATATCGTGTTGTAATTCATATGGAGGTATTATCGTTCCATGGAGACTTTTCTCCTCTTCCACCCATGGCTCAGTGATTGAATTCTCATTATTGTAGAGGTCATAAAAGTGTTGGAAAATCTGATGACAGAATACAGGTGTCTTTCTGTCTTGCACCTAAGTCATTATCCTTAACATGGACATTCTGTCTAGCTGATCTTTCATTCCAATTCGGCATTGAAGTTTTACTATGGGAAAGGCTTGCCTCAGTGATGGGCTGGTCCTTATTTACTGTTGTTCCCGATTCATTATTTGTTGTCAAATTGTCAGTTTTCTCCATATCATGCACCTTTCTCCTATCACTGACACTGTCTTTCGGCCAAATAAAGATTTTTCCATTTTTGAAATCAAGAAAATCCATTCTTAATTTGTTCATTTTAACATGTTCTAATCTTGCTTCAAATGCCATTTCAAGCCTATAGAAAATGACTTAGTGCTGGAGGTAGAGTCAAAACTGAAGGATATAGAAAGTAAATATTTGAATGATACCTTTAGAATTAAGCTGGATAACTTGTATTCTAATATTGTGCCATTTGAAAGAATTTATTTGGATGGTGCAGTGATGCAGCAGTAGCATTGTTGCCTCTCAGCAAGCAGTTCTCCAGTTTAATTCTTGGCTGGGTTGCCTTCTGTGTGGAGTCTGCATGTCCTCCCTGCATTCATGTGGGTTTCCTCTGAGTGCTCTGGTTTCCTCTCACGTTTCAAAAAATATGCATCTGGAGCATTTCTCCCCAGGCTCATGCTGAAAATTGGCTCAAGCCAGACTTTCCCAGTAAATAAATAAAATTTACATTTTTTTATGTTATTGGTTAAGAGATACTTTTTAAGAGAATATGAATATGTTGCAGTTTTAAGACTTGAAAAAGGGATTAAACCCGAAAGTGCTTGTCTTTTTATTTGTGTAATAGTAATTTATTTTGTTTTATTAAAGTATTCGTTTTATAACTATTGCTGTGGTGGTTTCAGTACTTTGTTATTACATATTTATACATAAGTTCCAGTACCTAACTTTAGTGGCCGGGACCTTTAGTTTTGTTTTTTTGGCATATATATATATATATATATATATAGAGAGAGAGAGAGAGAGTTGGTATATACAGTTGGTGGGTGTAGGGGGTGCAGGTATGTTTTACTTACCTCGGCATGAGTTTGGTTACATTTGGGCAATTGTTTACTTACCGTAGTAAAGATTCAATGTTCGGTTTCTGCAATTTTGTGATTTTTATCTCAGGTTTTTTAACAGTTGATCATATGGGAGTCGGGATTTGAAAGTAGACTAGTATATATATATATATATATGTCGACTTCACATGACTGAAATCTCAAATTACTGAATTTCCTTTGCCTGAGACCACAATGCCTTGTTTTCAAAATACTGAAAACTGATTTGACTGATTCTCTTACATGAAAGCTTACAACGCTGAATGTACTGAATATAAAACGATAGACATGCACACTTACAACACCAAAGACTAACTCTTTCTAAAAGTTAAAAACTGTCTATTTACTTCTTAACAGAAACTGGATGATATAAAACCAAACTATGTGGGGGGCTGTGCCTCCCCCCAACCAATATATATATATATATATATATATATATATATATATATATATATATATATATATATAGTAGATTTTTATGGTGCCGAGTTGCCAGTCCGACGCTCAACCTTCAGTGAAGGCATGCCCATTCATATATGTCTTTTGGAGGCCACTCGACCGCGAGGAGGACATGCAGACTCCACACAAAAGGCACTCCAGCCGAGAATCAAACAGGAGAACCGTTGTTGCCTCACAGCAAGAGGTGAAGGTTGGGCATTGGGATGGCAACTCAGCACCATAAAAATCTACTGTCAATCATTAGCAGACCAGAGTTCCTCTGAGGCGACCCCCTAACCGGGAAAAGCCGAAAAGGCAAACAAACATATATATATATATATATATTACACTAAGTCTAGGATCGCACTACACTGGGGAAAAAAGCATTTCCCTTTTACTTAGCTTACAGTCTGCACTATAATATGCTTCAATAGTTTCATTTTGTTTCAGGATTTCCTAGAGAAGCTGTATAAATCAGCCCACCCACACCATTTCTTCAAAAATGTTAGTCCCATGAAGACAAGAATGTAATGCAAGTAAAGGAGGAGGATGTTGTACATTTGGCACACCTCTCTACTACATTCTACTTGGGGTCATCTTCTGTCACCAGACATTTGTAGAGATTTATAACACCAAATCTATTTCTTTGGAGAAGAAAGGCAACTGTTAGCACACATTCTGCCTGTTTTTACCTGGCTGTTTAATGACTAAATCCAGTCCTAAACTGCAGTTATGAGTTTTACAGTTAAAAGTCCACTTGTTATCTCTGTATTAATCCACCATCATTTACACTCCCTGACTGAGGATACAGACAATTGCTAATTACTTCAAATTATTAAGAACACTGCATAATGTATAAACACATATTTCCTTTGTGGTTATTTGTGGTTAATACATTATCAGAAGGATTTATAGATAAACAGTAATAAAACAAATGTAAATATCATTCAGATGTATACATTTGCTTTCTAATGTGTGGCATCGAATTACTACATAAAAAAGTTCAAGTTACATATTCTTTGTAATGCATTGATTGGTATACTTTCAGAAATTCATTTATTATTTAGTTAAATATTTAATGATTTCTTTTAAGCTAACTACCCGGACCGTCTCCGATGTCTAAATGCTCCTGTCCTGACTGATACTCAGTGCAAGAATTCCTATCCAGGCCAAATTACAAGCAATATGATCTGCGTTGGCTACCTTGAGGGTGGCAAGGACTCCTGTCAGGTATGTATCTTTTCTGAAATAAACTGGTACCATAACACTTAGAAATAAAATCGTTCACTATCTTGAGCAATCCAGAAATAGTCTTGAAATATATTTGATTTCAGTCATATTTGTAAACTAATTCCAATTTTCAGTTTGCTAACTATATCTAAAAACACATAGAAATGCTAGCTCTTTAACAACACATTTCCTCTGTTCTTTTCTGAATAACACTTCGGCAAGATTGTAAAGACAGAAGCAGATTTTGAAATGAGGACTCTGATCATCATACCATACTTTTTTCTTCCACAGATGCTCAATTGGCATTTTATTCACGGTAATTAGTCTATAGTCTTCATTAATGCCATATCTAAAACAATGATTATCTTGTTGCAGGACAATGCAGAACATAACTGTCTAAAGGAATATAAATATAATTAGCACTGACAAATACAGCAGATGTCAGATAAATAAATGGTCACTGTAATAAATACATACATACAGACATATAAATGTTTCAAGCACGGGCATTAAAGTCCTTCTAGCTTGCCAATATGCCAAAACACTTGTTTCCATAATAAATGTCCAGGCTGTTCTTAAAAATATCTAAACTAGTACTTGCTTTAATGTAATTTGGTAGCCTGTTCCAAGCTTCAGCTACTCTGTCAGAAAACCAGTTAATACACTTCTCATTCCTACAGAATCTTCTACATAGGTTATCTGACGATTCTCAAGTACTTTTTGATAACCCCAAACATTACCAGAGGTAGTTGTCCCTAAATGCCCTATATACCTGAATAAGATCTCCACTTAAATATCTGTAAGAGACACTGTACAAGTTCAGATATTTTAGTCTTTCATAATAACTTAGATTTTCACATCCATGGATGCCCTTAGTATATTTCCGCTGTACACTTTCCAGTTTATGCATGCTTGATTTCCTGTAGGGTTTCCATATTGTTATTCCATACTCAAGTTTGGGTCTAATGTAACTAACAAATAATGACTTCATTATGTTTGATTTCCTAGACTTTATAATTCCTTTTATACAACCTATAGTTCTATAACTATCATTAGCCAATTGGTTGATATGATTAGAAAAACTCATAGCTGAATCTACCCATATACCCAGGTCCTTAAATGAGTCTACAGTTTCAATCACTGTGTGCTGCATTAAATATTCACCTTTCAGTTTATGCCTCCCAAATCTCACATGCTTAGTTTTTGATGTATTTATCAACATATTATTCTCCTGTGTCCAAATGGTCAATTTAGACAAATTATTTTGCAGACATGCCTGATCTATAACACTTGTAATAACTTTACCCAATTTCAGGTCATCAGTAGTATATAGACTGTAGAATAACTCAGATGAAAAAGTAAGGTCTGAAAGATACAATTTAAACAAGTAAGGGCCTAGTACAGAGCCCTGTGGGACACCTTGACTGCAACCAAGGATTTCACCTTGGTGTGTGATACTTGCCATGTCCTATTTGTAACCCATGCAGCTAGCCATCTTATCAACAGTACATCAATACCTAGTTGTACTAATTTATTGATCAGTGTTTTGTGCATGACCCTGCCCAATGCTGAAGTTAAATCTATATAAATAATAAAGTAACATTCTCCTAACATTTTCTACACTGCATGTAATTCTGGATACAATAGATAAAACTAAACTGCTTATTAAAATTATTTCATCAGAGTTGTTTACAAAGTCAGATTGTTCTGCAGGAAAGTGCTTATGATTGCCTTATTTTTGCAATGTTTTAGAAAATGGAAAAGCTTCATGTATACCAGATTTCACTGGCTGCAAGCTGCATTTGTAACAAAAAATATGTTTATGGCAGCTTCTTTTCATCATATTGATTAAAAACAAATGCCTATTTTGTTACATAAGCATCAATAGACTATATATCTATCATAGTGTTAGGTCTAAAATGGG
This sequence comes from Protopterus annectens, assembly GCF_019279795.1. Lineage (NCBI taxonomy): Eukaryota > Metazoa > Chordata > Ceratodontiformes > Protopteridae > Protopterus > Protopterus annectens. The sequence goes on from NC_056741.1 coordinate 1,198,583,535, forward strand.
CTTTTGGAATTCTAAAATATTATCCTTAGAAACCGTTTCATTTACTAGTCATTGAACATAGAACTACATGGGGTCCCCTAACGCAGTGTGTGCTTTTTAAGAATAATAATTGAAACGATCCTAACAGAGTTCACATTGTTTCCTTAATTTTCTTTTCCTGTTGAAGTAATTATGGCGGTAGGCTAATGATGGAAGTTTGAATTTGCCTTTCAAGGTCAACAAATTATACCTCCAAGCATTCCCATAAAACCAAATGGATTCACTCTGTCTAGTATGTTTTTTTGAATCTGCCTTGGGGAATCCTCCCTGTGAGGCATGCCCAAAACAACTCAATAAAAGTTGCTGACAGGCATCTTTATATGATTCTCGTACCCTCTCAATTAGATCTGCTGGTCTAAAAGATTAATATAAGCTACTAGGTGATTCACATCATCCCTCTTCCAGTCAGATTATAACAGAAGAGCATTCATTTCATTCATTCTGTTCAACCACATAACATTATTATTCATTTATTTTTAAACACACATCAGTGAGCAAATATGTTTGATTATTTATAAACTCCCTTTTTACTCAACAAAAAAAACAGTGATATGGATACCTGAAATGTATCTCCTTCAGAAGTAACTCACATGATTTAAAAGTAGAATTTACTACAATTTTCTGAAGTATTTTACTGTTACAGTTATCACAAAAATATAGGCTCTTTGTAGAAATACTGAGAATTTAGTAACGTGCATGGTATTTAAATGGATTCTGCCTAACCATATCTGTTCAGATGTACAACCATTCATGGGTCATGATGGTCTAATGTAGGTATTGTGGAACTGTCACTCATGCCAAATTACTGTGAGCTGTATGGGGGAGAGTTTCCTTCCCTAGACTGCTGTATGACCATGGAGTTAGCATAATTAAATAAGGGGTTAATATATAGAAGTAAGGGCTACGGGGCCCTTCTTTAGACAAGGCTGGTTGTTAAGTAAATTAGGTTCTTGATCAGATGTAATTGACACGTTTTTATACACCCAGATCACTTAGAGTGGAAATAAAGTAGAACTGCATAATATAATTTCCAGAATTGAAAAGAAATAATAATTAATGTTATTATTTAGCATGCACTAACATAAAAAAATTGCAATTAACTAAAATGTTGTAGGAAAAATGAGAAAGTAATTTTTTTTTATCCCAATGTCAGATATATTCAGAACTTATGATTGTCAGACAGATAATTTATTCAAATTGTGTTTGATGCATTGAATATAATGCCTTGAATTTGTTCTTTTCAAAACAATTCACTATTAAGAGTTTATCTTTTACACCATGGCACAGAGTTAGACCATTGTAAAAACTTCCAACTTGGCATACATCTCAACATTTTAATAATATACACTTACTCTTTAGTGTTAACTAGTTCATATGCAACACTGTATTTAAACAACTTTACAGAAAGAAGTCAGGTTCTGTACTTTGATCTAGAAGGCTAAGGCAAATTTGATTGGTGTGGACTTTCACTCCATTTAAATAAGTATTTTCTTCAGCTCGGCTTATTTAGAAGTATCATTGTTCCTGTTTTCAGATGTAACTCGCCTTTGTCAGGATGTAGATTACAAACTGAGTTGATGCAGTGTTGAAAGGAGGAAAGACTTACAGTAGATATTCTCAGAGAGCAGATATTTAAATTGTTAAGGAAAGAACATGTCAGAAACAAGGGATATATAAATATTATGTGCACTTAATCTCCCTTATTAAAAAAATATAAAAAAGTTTTGTCCCCTTGGAACAGCTTACTCATTTCTGTTAACAATAATACTGCCTCTGCCTCTAACTCCAACCCTACACATTAGGGTGCTTTTTCCCTAACAAAAGCAAGCATTAAACAAGGTGCATACACACACACACACACACACACACACACACACACACACACACACACACACACACACACACACACACACACACAACACACAATACTCTTGCACTAAGCATATAAATACCCCAAAACCAACATGTCTATCCCCGTACCTAGTCATTAATGTAACCCTAACCTAAATAGACACACACTCAACCCCAGTGCCTACAACACTATATATATATATATATATATATATGTGTGTGTGTGTGTGTGTGTGTGTGTGTATATGTATATATATATATATATATATATATATATATATATATATATATATATATACACATATATATATTTATGCACTTGTGTTTTTTTACCAAAACACATGCACATAGGTACTCCAGCCGTACTCCATTCTTTTTTTGGTATATATATATGTACATATATATATATATATATATATATATATATATATATATATATATATATATATATATATATATATATATATATATATATATATATATATATATATATATATATATATATATATATATATAGATATATATATATATATATATATATATATATATATATATATATATATATATATATATATATATATATATATATATATATATACCAAAAAAGAATTGGAGTACAGCTGGACAACAAACACAAAACTCCAAAAACCAGTCATAGTGAAGTAACCACGAAACATATGTGGTTGACAAATGTTTATTTATTAACGTTGCAAACTGCCACAATAAACCGTTTTCATCGGAGAAACACTTAAACTTCATCAGATATAAAACTCTACTCTTTCATCACTTCCTTTATATACTGATAGGTGAAATTACATTCCAAATCAATTAAGCATTTAAAAAGTCCTATGTTATTTAAAACAGTTCATAAATATGAAAAACATAATAAATAATGTTAAAAAACTACATTTCCTATCTTGAATGAATGAATAAATTGAAACGTAAATCAGCATTACAAATGCATATATAATATGATGAATCAATGAAATAAATAGTTAAAAATAGTGACTATATAAACTTGTATTAAGTTTCGTAGACCATTGATGCCCCTAAAAACACTAGAAGAGTGTCACTATGAAAAACATACTAAAACTTAGCATAGAAGTCATGACAGATAAATATAGTAAAGAGTTTATAATACCATTTCACAGTGTATTTCATTTACAATTTGGCTGATCTAAGTTTAAGTAATGATACAATAGAAATGTGGTCATTCATGCCAGGCGGCATATTGGCTTCCAAAATTGTTTGCCAATAAGTTTCCCTATATTCCAATTTTGTTTCCCAGGGGCCTCCCCTGAGCTCTTTGGAGACTGTTTCAATCACATAAAAGTAAAGCTTGGCTTGGCTACATATTAGGGTGTGTTTATACAGGGCATTACGGGTGCTTTGCTTTTGAATATCGTACATATTCTTGTAGATTCTCCGTTTCAAAGTTCTCTCCATTTTTCCACCGTAGAACCCTTCGCACCCTTCACACATGATGATATACACCAGCCTCTGCGAATTACAATTGGAATATGTGGCTGCTCTTAGCCGTCTTTTCCTTGTCATAACATATATTTCCTGTTTATGAGAAATAAACTTACATTGAGGGCATGCGCCACATTTGTACGTACCTTTTGGTTTACTGGAGAATATTGAGGGATGCTGGACATTCTCCAAGGAATTGTTTATATTGTACCCTCTACGGCAAAACAGTTTTCACTGCTTTCCCTTTTAAATTGTGTAAATCTGTAAATTCACTGAATTTAATTCATCACTTTCTACGATATTTTTTATTTGGTAAGCACTGGCACTAAAGTTGGTAACAAACATCCTAGTATACCCTGGACTGGCTTCACGTTTCTGTTCGTTGTCCCTCTGTGTATTGAACTCAACTTCTCCTATTCCTAAAATGGGTCTGTATTTTTCTGGTCTACCAGAACCAACCTTCATTTGTACGTCCATTATTAATCCAAGTGGGTACCCCCTTTCAGAAAACATTTGGGTGAGAATTTCACATTCTCTATTATAATCCTCATCTTGGGATGTCATATGACAAGCCCGGACATACTGTCCTTTCATGATGCCCCTCTTTTGGTACGGTGGGTGGGCACTTGTGTATCTGATATATGTATTTGAGAAAGTGGGCTTCCTACATATGGTAGACCTAAACACATTTTCTGTAACGTATAAAGCAACACCTAGATAGTTAACTTGTTGAGTTGTCACCTGATGGTTTAGTTTTAAAATGGTGGTGCTTTCATTTAAATAGATGATAAATTCCTCTAATTGTTGATCAGTGCCAATCCAGAAAATACAAATATCATCCAGGAATCGGGTGGACAAGTTCCAGAACTGAACATATTTGCTGTGATGTATGTATTTTTTCTCCCACACAGATAAAACAATATCTGCATATGTGGAGGCACAATTGGCCCCCATTGCTACACCAGATTCCTGTTTGAAAAATTCCCCTTCAAGATAAAGGAAATTATTATTGAGAATTAGTTCAGCCAGTTCCAGGGTTAAAAAAATGTCATTGTCTGAAGCTCCGGGACCTGTCCTAAGGGCCTCTTCCAACCATGCTAGCCCTACATTGTGGGGTATAATGGGGAAAAAAATCCATCGCATCTATGGTGACAAATTTAAGCTGTGGTACCTTTAACTCTGGTTTAATTTTGTTTAAAAATTCCCAGGCATCTTTTAATAAATATTGGTCCTTACCCCATATATTTTTAATTTTCCAATCCAGGAATTTAGACAAAGGAGAGATCTTAGAACCTTCACATGCAACGATAAGCCTTAAAGGGGAATTTTTTACATCCTTATGGAACTTGGGTACCCGAAAAATGGACAGCACCCTGGGGTACTTATTTTCCAAATAAAAATAAGTATCATAATCTATTACCCCTTGATCGAACAAATCTTTGATGGCCAAATCTATCTTTTTATAAGAAATGTTTATTTCATTAATGGATACTTGACTGTATCTTGATGCATCATATAGAATGGAATACATTTTGCCATCATATATAATCTTGTCCATTAGAATTATTCCCCCTCCCTTGTCTGGTTCCATGATCCTAATATTAGGATCTTATCGTAATGTAGCCAAAAGTTTTTCTTTGGCCGCATCCAGGTTAGGTATACTGTTACTGTACTTTGTTTTATCCCTGATTTGCTTTTCTGTACTGAACTCCAGATTCCTCAATGTGAATATGTGTGAATATATCTGTATGTATATATATATATATATATATATATATATAGTTTTTTTTTTTTGTTTTTTTTTTTTATTTATTTTATTTCACATTTGTTAACTGGGTTAGTCCAACTGAGTTTGCAAGCAAACCCATTTTCAGTGGAGACCCGAGGGGAAAGGCCCCAGCAAACATAAGTAAAGATAAAGTGACAATATACAAATATTAAATAACAATCACAATACAAAATAATTGTAAAACAGAAAAGGTTGTTAGCTATTTGCATTGCATTGATAGTAAGCAACCCATTTTCAGTGGAGAACCCATGGGGAAGAGGAAGTGAAGGAGGAAGATAAATAGTGTGGAGAATAGGAGGGGAGACAAAGGAGGGGGCTATAGTAGTAGAGCTGAGGGTTTAGGAGGTTAGTTTAAGCAGAAGTTACTAACAGAGAAAGAAAGTTAGGAGATGCAACATGTTATACAGCAGGTCAGATTAAGACTATGTGTGGTCAAGGCAAAGGCATAATTTTAAGTTTAGTAGATGGGATTTATATATATATATATATATATATATATATATATATACACACACACACACACACACACACACACACACACACACACACACACACACACACACACACACACACACACACACACACACACACACACACACACACATACACACACACACGCACACACACACTCTGCAAACAAACTGCAAGAAAAATCAAGCCAAAATAGAGTATTTCGCTGTGTGATACCTTAAACCTCTTGCAATAGAGGCCCATGGGATATATGTCAATGAGTCTTTAAGAGCATCAAGTGTCTCAGCTACATGCCTTCATGATTTCCGAATGGCCATGACGTTTGGATAGGTTCTCCTCCAGTTTGTATTGAAAGGTTTGTCTGTATCACCTTTTTACCCTGTTTTTGCACACACATCTAAGTATCGATGTGTGTGTGTGTGTGTGTGTGTGTGTGTGTGTGTGTGTGTGTATATCTATATATCTATATCTATCTATCTATATATATATATATATGTATGTATGGGTCTACCTGACATGGTGGACAAGCCATTTGATCGACACTTATATGGTCGACAATTCATTTGGTCGACAAGCAGTTTTATGTGGGGGAGCTTTGCCCTCCACACCCCCCAATGTGGGGGGCTGTGCCCCCCACACCCCCCTATCTATATATATCAACTCCAGGGTTGCACAACATTGGGGAGGGGAGCAAATCTGCCTGTCGACCAAATAAATGTCGATCAAATGGCTTGTCGACCATGTCACGTAGACCCATATATATATATATATATATATATATATATATATATGCATACACACACCTCATGCTTCTCTCAGCTAATGATCAAACTCTCCCTACATATTAGTGCAAAACCTTTGCCACATTCAAACTTCAGTTAGACAAATGGATGGTATCCTATAAATTCATCTCAGGTGTTCCTGGCTAGAAATTATAATCCCACCTTATTCCTGCCTGTTCCTTTTTTGCTTCACTTTTCCTCCCTTTTTATGAAAGTCAGCCATGTAAATGTTACGTCATAAAAGTTTCTTTTTTATGTAGTATCCCATTGCTTTTTCAATATAGCCAACTCTCCATTTGCAAGTAAACACAAGATTTTGGAACCTGTGTTAAATATTAAATCACCAGGAATGGACTGCCGAAAGAAGTTATATCCTCTAAATTCTGGTCTAAATTTATGAGTAAGGAAATATAAAATATTAAACTATCTGAAGGATGTGGAATGTACATTAATAAAAGATGAAAACTTTGGAAAAAATGTGTAATATATGCATTGATGATGCAAGCAATCTCTGTATGTATTTTTAATCTTTTCACGTCAAGATAAGAATATTATAAATAATTTATGAAAGTCAGTCAAGTGAGCTTTTTTTAAATTTAAAGTTGACATTGTGGAAAAAGCTCCATGCATTATGAAATTTACTGTGCATGGTAATATAAATATGTACTTTGAATATGTGCCTTTCTTTTGTTATGCATAGTACCACTGTGTTGTTATAATTACTGGACAATAATAAATTTCATTTAAAATAGGAGGTGCGCATGCAGGAAACTGCAAATATCTTCTTAGGAAAACAGATAGCTATTTAAAGCCACAAGTTTGGTGATGCTGACCACGCCTCTGTTGAAAATTCTTTAGTGGGAGCTTACGCATATCAACCAGAAGTTTGAATCAGATGCCAATGCAAATGAGCATCATGTTGGGTCTCTTCAAAAAAATAAACATATTAAAGGATTAAAATAATCAATACAATGCTGACAAGTTGTTGGTAAAGAGAATTATCTCATGATGTTGCAGGCTGTCCACTGTACTAAAGATACCTAGCAGTTACATATGGCAATATGCACTAAATTAGCATAAATTATTTTGCTATAGAAATTATTGATCTTCTTCTCTTATTTCAGGGTGATTCGGGAGGCCCTGTGGTTTGCAATGGACAGCTTCAGGGCATTGTCTCCTAGGGTTATGGCTGTGCTCAGAAGAACAAGCCAGGAGTTTATGTTAAGGTGTGCAACTACAATTCTTGGATTCAGAGTACAATCAGCTCTAATTAACTAAAAGCTGTTTGGGTATAAATATTCCTAATGATGCTGTGTTTTAAAGTTAAAACTGTATAATCCTGTGGTTTTTTGAACATCATAAGAATGAATAAAGGCATGCAGTCTGTTAAAATCAGTGTCATTTTTATTATCTTGCATCATTTATTTTATGGTTTTATTTTAATGTTTGCATCCCACCAAATATTTCTTTTACTACAATTTGCTATTTTATAACAGTTCCTTATGTAGATGGTACACCTCTAATGCTGAAAGAATGTTGATTGCTTTGTGTTTTCAGATGCTTAAAGAGTATCTGCTCAGATTTTAAAGCAGTAAAAATGCTGTGTTTTGCTCACTGGTAAATTGAGAAGATAAATGTTTGTGAGGATAAATATTTTTTTCTGAGCATACTATCTGCCTCCTCACCCTACCCCCACACCAAATAACTGCTGCCAGTCATAAGCACAGCAGGTGTCCTCACCAACTACCCTCAAAAGGCAGTCATCGTCTGTGTACACCCCACTCCCCAATGTCAAGTTTGGATGCAACTGAAAGGAAAACATATAGAACATGATAGCATATTCCAAACTGTTTCTGTCAAGCATATAAGCATCCTCAGCATGTAAATTACAGCTCCCTATATATGTGTCTGATGTTTGATTGCAAGGACAGAATAAAAAGTGATCACAGTATTCTCTTCCAACTTGTTGCTTGTGTACAGTATACTGCCACTACACAGGCTTTAGTGTTTTTCTCTGCACATCTGGGTTCTGTAAGAAATAGAAAACAAGTGATGACTGCATTATCATCAATCAAAATACAAGCTACAGTGACCTTCAATGAAAACCTGAGTGGTTGATGAGGAAAGTAAAAATGTAATGACCACACTATCTCCAGACTCCCAACCAGATATATAAGCATCCAATTCATACCTCTTAAGATTGATTGTGGAGAAAATAATAAAAACATCATCCTTGGTATGCACACAACCTATAGCAACCTTCACTGCATTTCATTTAACAGGACCAGTTTTTGAAAAGGTAGGATTGAGAGCAGAGGAGACCATTAACTCCACGTGAAAATCCAATCATGCAGTCTTCAGTGTGGCAGCCAACTGGCTCATAGAAGAACAAAGAGTCTAGATGTTCTCTTATGCATTCTCTGCCTCCTTTTAGAAAGATAATTATTTAACCACTACAATTTTTACTGGTATCTAGAAGTGCTGTGTATGTTCCCACTTTACTGTGTTTATAGACAGGTAAAAATCAGTGATATATACACATTTACACTGCCCCTGCCCCTGCCTATCACAAGATGCGCAAACACATACACATGCACTCAAGCTGTATGCCCACCGCTAGGGAAATTAGAAGAATACAATTCAACTACAGTATATGATGGGGCATTGCAGGAAATCAAAGGACATAGGTAAACCAATACAGATACAGGAGGTAATGTGGACTCCACAAAGAAAAAGCCACAGCTAAGAACACAACCAGAGCAAAATACTGTGAAATATCAATGCATCTCACTGCTCCACTGTGCCAGTGAACAGTTGTTATCATACACATATACGTATAATGTGCAAGGCTGATACTCAGTATGTTAAGTGAAATAAATTATTCCCATTTTGTTATTCTATGGTACATTGAATCAATCCCCTCTCCCAAATGCACAATCATAAAGGCAGTGCTAATGTTTGTGTTAAAACATAAAGGAAATTAAAGCCAAAGTGTTACTGTTAAACAAATTGCAGCCCCCATACATATACAAGCTTAAGCCATAACAATACTAGTTCTGCAAAGGCTACAGAAAATACATTACTACTACCACCTCACCAAATTGGTGACTGCTGTTTAATATTGATCAAACACCAGCAAGCCTAAGTCATTTCTATTTTATGCATCATCTGTACCCATTAGTTACGACCATTTTCATGATTGTGTATACCTCAGATATCCGACTGCAGTAGAAATAATGGTAATAAAAATCACAATAAAGTATCTCATCTTACTTCACACATATGTACATTTGTCATGCAAAACTGGATCACTGACTGTTTAAACTGAGAAAATGACAAGAAGGTCAGTTATTTTCATTCAAAGAAAGCCCCTACCCCTACCCTGTAGCTGTAACTGCTTCTCTGTATGGTTTGAATGTTAAATGGTTTTAAAAATGAAAGCTATTTAATGCATTTCACCTAAGAAGCACACAATAAGTGGCAACACATTAAAGTATTTCAAACTCCTTTACACAAATTGTATTAGTCCTGCAAATCCAACATAATAAGCAAATAGTAGCAGTCAGCTGTTTTCCTCCAAAGACAGCCCCAGCAAATCTCAGATGTTAACTATCATAAAGAAAAAATAAGGACCAAAAAGTGATGCATTCAAATATCAGTCACTCTAACCTTCTATCTCTAAAATATGGAAAACCATTACATTTAAGCAATTTAACACATTATAAGTATCACTTACTAGTTGAACTTAGCACATTTATAGCATGGTTAATAAATGTTTCTTCTTCAATACAAAAGGTATTTTGATGATTTGACATGGATGAGTATTACCATAGATAACTGAAAAAAAATCTTAAAAATGAATGTAGGACAAACCCATTCAATGAGGAATAACATGGAGTATGGACTTTTCAGGAATCAAAACAAGGACCATTACTCACACTTTTCAGCTTCCTTGCTGAAGAATTCAAAACAAAGTCAAAAGTAATGTTGTCACAGGGTATCTAAATGAGGGGAAAGTTTTAAATATCACTCTAATTCATGGCAAAAGTTAGCAGAAGAATAGGTTTTGCATCAACTCGTACTTGAACAATAAAAAGCATGAAATGTAATCCAAAATGATTTAACTGAAAATCAAAAATATAGCAAAGGTCAGGTCAAAAATATGTAGAAAAATCTGGGACAGGTGACAGATATGCAATCCAGCATAAAGGGGTATTCTTGCTCCAATTCCTAAACTGGGATTCAAAGATGGCCGCTGTTCAGTAAACACTGCTAATCTACAGCTCTTCAATCCTTATGAAATAAACTTAACCCAGAGGAAACACCAGTACCTATTTCAAAACAATATCTTGAGCTAACAGCTCTAATCAACATCCAGAAACCCAGAAAAGGGAAAATAAACCTGAAGGCTCAGACAATCTATCAAGATTATAACAGATCAACCGGAGCTCAGGAAAGTGACAAAGAAAAGAAGCCGTGTGCTCAGGCCACTTCTCATACTCACCTTTATCTATAAACCAAGATGCTTTACTCACACAAAATGTCAAAAGAAGATAAAAATATGGACACTACAACAACAAAAAACAAACTCTCAGAATTATTATCATCTGAGAAAGATTTAAACTCTAAAAAGACAGAAAATAACAAAGCAACAAGACACTGCAAAATCAGGGAATAAAAATAAAGCAGATCAACTGGCAAACCTGGATGATATAAAAGCAGCCCTACTACCTATCCATGAGGCAATAAAAGAACTGTCTACTCAACTACAATCATCTGGAACTTCCTTCAACCAAATCCTGGAAAGAATGGGCAAATCTGAAGCCAAAATCCCAGAGAATGAGGAAAAATTAGCTCTTCTATCCAAAAAATCTGACTCACATGAAGCTGACATACAAACCATGCAAGCAAAAATTATTGATCTTGAGGCAAGATCCAGAAGGAATAACTTAATCATCAGAGGCATGCCGGAAAATATACAGCACAATGAACTGATTCCTTCGATCATTCAAATATTTACAACACTACTCAAAGAGCGAAAAACAGCCCATAAAATAACAATAGAGAGAGCACAAAGAGCCTTGAGTGAATCTCAAACATCAAATATTCCAAGACCTGTATATGCCAAACTTCTTAACTTCCAAAATGTTAATAAAACATTAATATCTGCAAAGAAAAATGGAGGGTCTTTAATATGGAACAACAACAGAATTTCACTTGCCCAGGACTTGCCCCTACAAATTAGACAAGCTATACAGCTCCTATCTCCTTATTGCAAGTTTTTGATCGACAAAAAACTAAAATTCCAAATGAAGTATCCAAATACACTATCATTTTCTGTTGGTTGGGTCAAATACTCAGTCGCCAACAACAAAGATGCAAAATCTACCTTCATGACTGTTTTTAAAAGAATTCCCGCCATAGACAACTAGCCACACTCTCCGGTTTTGATTATTGAGCCTCGGAGATCGGATACATGACATAACAACAGCCGAGGACTTACTTTAGTTATAATTTACTCCTGCCTTGCCCTAGGCCTCATTTCTAGAGTAGCGCAACCTTTTCTTCTCGGTTTGCAAGACACGAGAGTCCCAACAGGAAATGCACAACATACATGTCTTCCTTGCTTTCCCATGGGTGGAACTGAAAGTCGTTGTGCAGCTCTGGAGTTCGTTTTCAAGAGGTGACACTTCCGGAAGTCCATCTGCATGCAGA
>NC_056741.1:1198598154-1198800654 GCF_019279795.1 Protopterus annectens
AACTGCTAGTAAAGGTGTAAAGGTAATGATAATAAAAACTAAGAAAGGAGAACAGGTGAGACACGTTTGTTCCTTTATTTCCTTGCAACTTCTTCAGAAATAACTTAGCGGGTATTTACTAAAATAAGTAGAAATAGCTTTATTGAAATAAAACACCAAAAAGTATCTGTACAAAGAATTTGCTTTAAGTAACCAATAAGGAATCACGTAAATGGTTCAATGAATAAGAACTTGCTAATGACATTGAATAAGCAGTAAGGTATAACAGTGTCTTAATACAATGCAAAATTCAGGTAGATGAACAAAGATCGGACTATGAGAAACTTTAATGTAACAATAAATACAAAATTGAAAGAAGGCTGAAATAAACTAAAGTGCATTTATCTTGAAACTATGGATAGGGTGGTGATGTTAGGTGGTGGGTGATAATATTAGCGTTACCACCCCGTGTGCGCCTTACTTTGAGGCTTTCTTTTAATCCTGGTGCTTTTTCTGCATTAAGGAAGATTTGCCGCCTGAGTTCTTTAGCTTCCAGCAAGCTGTCCATATCTCCTACAAAAGGGAGAAGTTGCTCAAGTATAATAAAGTTGAAATTGAACCCTTTAAAGTTGGACTAATGTATGCTATGCTTAGCTAGTTCATTTTCAGATCACAGTTATGGACAGCTGCAATGTGTTCTTTTATTCTGAATGAGAGTTACCTGGAGGTTTTTTCCATATAAAAATGGTGGCAAGAATACAGTAGCTGCCATACACTACACAAATGCTATTGCAGTCAAAATGCTTGCTGTATCTAATGCTGAGATTATTGGGAGACAGTGTAGATGGGGTATATGTTTGCTGGCTATGCAGGATCTGCATTTGAACATGCATGGGTGTTTGGGGAGGGGGTAGCTATAGGATTGCTACATGTGGTTGTTCAAGGGCTTGTTTCAAAGTTCTGGTTCTTTTGAAGAAGAAGGTTGCGTGGTCACCTAGGGCTAACAAGAGTTTCTTGTTACAATGGATAATGTTCCAGTTACGGAAAAAAATGTTATGCAGCTAAAACACATCTTTGCGTGGGAAACTAAAGGAAAAGTCTGTTTTGCTAGTTTCCTTTGGTTTTGCTGGAAGTCCTCTGGCCAAGTTGGGATGTAACTTGGTGGTGCAAGCTTGGCTGTCTTCATGAAGAGTTTTGTCTAGAAGCATAGCTTGGTAGTTCCTACTGAGGAACAGGTTTTTGAGAAGAGCGCATTTCTGTTTGTAGACTAGGTCATCGCTGATGATCTGAGAGAGATGGATGAGATCATTCATTATGATGATTTTCATAAATAGGGTTGTTGGCTTGTGAAGTACAGGATATTTTCCTTTATGTTTATTTGTGGTAAATCATGGATGAAAAGCAGTTGCTTAATGGGTCCAGCATAATTTCAGTATCAAGGAAGTCCACAGTTGTGTCAATACCAGACACTATGAGGATAAAAATTTAATGCTGTCCAAGAGCTCCTTGATGAAGGAGTCCAGTTCAGTATGAGACCCTTGCCAGATGAAAAAAAATATTGTGAATATAGTGCCTGTAGAGTCTCATGAGTTTGAAGCCTGGGATGTGAATCAAAGTGGATGTCTCCCTAGCACTTAACACTATGTTGGCATATGCAGGGGCCATTTTCAACCCCATAGCAACACCTCATTGTTGGTGGCAGATGCTATTGAAATAGAAAAAGTTGCTGGTCAGTGTAATGAATATGATGTCACAAACCACATTGATCCTGGAATTCCTGAGTTTGGTGAACTTTTTCAGGAAAGCCCTGGTGAGGACTAAGCCTTCTTTGTGGGGTGTACTGATGTACAGTGCTTGTATGTCTACTGTGACTAGAATACTGTCTTTTGAGGAGGCTGGATTTTGGTGCAGTTCATTCAGGAGTACCCATGAGTCCTTCAAGAAGAAGGGAGTGGCCTTCATGATAGGACTGAGGATGCTGTTGAGGTATTCTGATATGCCTTCGGTTTTAGTTTTTTGCTGGACACAATGTGTCTGAATAGTGGGTCTTGAGGTTTTTGTGCATCTTGGGGATGCCGAATAGTTTGCCTAAACTGGGACTGGTAATGGATAAGAAATGGAACTATTCAAGGGAAATTATATTATCATGCAACAGGTTGTTTATCAAAGTATCGATGTGAACAAATCTGTCATATATTTCATTTAAAGTCACTTTTTTTGTAAAACACATTATCAACTAATGAAGCTACAATTTTATCTAGATAAACATTCTGATCCATTAAAACAGTACCTGTGCCTTTGTCAGCTTTCCTTACTTGGAGATAAGTTCTTTTAGAACTGAATGTTCCTTTGGAGAAAGGTTGTACCATTTGGAAAGACTTTTGCTCCTGCACAATTCTTTTATGTCTCGATCACAGATTCTGAAGAAAATATTAAGTGTGCTGTGCAGGGTTGGGATGTAGATGCTTTTCTTTGTAGACACGACTATCAATGTGGGTTCAGTGAAGTCATCATCTTATAGTTGTTTTAGGTTAAGTTTCCTTGTGTAGAATCTGAGGTCAAGGAGCACATCTGTAAGACAGGCTCTTTGAGCTGGGATGAAGGTAAGGCCTTTACGAAGGACACTGAGGTGTGTCTCAGAGAACCATCGATCAGTGAGGTTGAAAATGGGATTAAGGTAGTCTTTGCAGTGGTGACTAGTATCGGTCAATGCAGTCTGTTCCTTACACAGCCTCTCCTTCTTCCTCTTCATCTTCCCCAGGCACTACTCTGTGACGACTGTCTGTTCATTCTCTTGATGTTGATCTAGTCTGGGGGAAAAAAATCATCCGTGTGGTGGGTTGTGTTGGTGGTCCATTCCGTATTCTGCATGTGTACTCTGGGTGGATGGATGGTTTCTGGTTCCACTGTAGAGACTGCACTTGGGTGAGGAGGGACAAGTTTGCCGGTGTGTTGATTACTGTGGTGCTTGTTCTCACAGTGTGAGATGGTGTCCAGGATTTCTTCAGGGGATAATCTGTTTGGATCCAGTATTGACTGTAATCCCTAATAGGTTTCTGTGTTTTCCAGTGGATGAGTCTGGATTCATGTCTGCTGATTTTCGCAGCGATGCTGTCCCAGATGTGCTGGTACACTTAAAGGTCTGGGCACTGAGCAATGGCCTGGTGTAGTGCAGTGATGTTCTTTTGGAGTTAGTTAATCTTCTTTTGGTTGGTTTTGATACATGTGTGTATATAGACACACCAAAAACTTGGACTCCTTTACTGCAACAAAAAAGTCTTAACTAGCAATGCATGCTTAACTTCCTCCTGCTCTATTGTATAAGTGACACATTCTTACTAATCTGAACTCCTCGCTCTTAGCTAAACTTGAATCAACCTATAACAAATTGGCTAGATTCGCTGCACACCATACTTATGTCTCACCACTGTCTTTCCCTAAGACAATTACACTGGCTAGAATTACCCCACCATATCCTCATCTCTCAACTGCAGATAATTCACTCTATTCTATACCAGCACTTTTTCAGTCCTAGCCTCACTCTTATGATCTCTAAATACTCCCCAACTAGTCTCTATGCAGCTCTGACCAGGACCTGCTACAATTATATAAACCCAAGGCCAGAACTGGTTGCAATCTCTACAGCTTCAGCTTCAGAACAAACTTCCCCTAGAAACTGCATCCCTTAAACACCCAAAAACAATTCAAAACAGCTACCAGAGAATGCCTAAAAACTCACTGGTCTTGCTACAGCAGCCATGCTCCTTAAACTACTTTCCCTGGCATCTAAGACTCCTATCACCACCTCCCCTCTCACACACAGTCTCACTAGCTCCCTTTCCTTGAGTAATTATTCTAAACTGTCAGTCTTATCTTACTCTTCAACCTCCATTAGGAATCATTATTCCCCTCAACTCCTCTATCTTACTCTTCAACCTCCATTAGGAATCATTATTCCCCTCAACTCCTCTATCTTACTCTTCAATCTCCATTAGGAATCATTATCCCCCTCAACTCCTCTATCTTACTCTTCAACCTCCATTAGGAATCATTATTCCCCTCAACTCCTCTATCTTACTCTTCAACCTCCATTAGGAATCATTATTCCCCTCAATTCCTCTATCTTACTCTTCAACCTCCATTAGGAATCATTATTCCCCTCAACTCCTCTATCTTACTCTTCAACCTCCATTAGGAATCATTATTCCCCTCAACTCCTCTATCTTACTCTTCAACCTCCATTAAGTATCATTATTCCCCTCAACTCCTCTATCTTACTCTTCAACCTCCATTAGGATCATTATTCCCTTCAACTCCTCTATCTTACTCTTCAACCTCCATTAGGAATCATTATTCCCCTCAACTCCTCTATCTTACTCTTCAACCTCCATTAGGAATCATTATTCCCCTCAACTCCTCTATCTTACTCTTCAACCTCCATTAGGAATCATTATTTCCCTCAACTCCTCTATCCTACTCTTCAACCTCCATTAGGAATCATTATTCCCCTCAACTCCTCTTCCACCTTTCTCTTCTACTGAACCTACAGGCCAAGTTGACAACAAATTATTTTTGTAACACTGCTAGTTATCACATCTGTATTTTGTTCTCTGTTGGTACTTGCTTTACTCTGGTCACAGCCTTTTCACAAACTACTAGTGTTAAACTATACTTCACATTGTATGCATGCATTGTATTCAGTAAGAATGATTGAATGATTGATTTTTATTTACTTTCTTCTGCTAAAAAAAAAAAAAAAAAATTGTATTTCACTGTGGAGCTTTTCTCCCCCAGTTTCCACTGAAAATGGGCCACTCAGCTCAGTCGTGCTAACCCAGTCAACAAATATAAAATAAAAATAAATAAATATATATATATATATATATATATATATATATATATATATATATATATATATATATATATATATATATATATATATATATATATATATATATATATATTTATATATATATATAAAATATGTGGATTCACTGATTCACTTTATAATCTCGAAATACTGAATCTCTGAAATTACAGGATATAGCAAATCTGCTGATTGTAGATAAAACTGGAGCTAATTTGTCAATCACCCTCCTCAGGAAATAGCCACCACAATTTCTCCATCAATCATCACTACGAAGCAAGTCTTCAATGAGCACTCTAATGCCAAGAACACTGTTTTGATGGGTCCTGATAATATTCTAGGATGCCTCCCGAATAGTGTGAAATGTAACCTGTCAGAGCCAGTGGAATCTCTGTTTAACCCTAACCTCCAGACAGGTTTTATATCAAACAAATGGACGAATGCAATGGTTATCCCTTTATCGAAGGAGGGTGTGGACTTCTACTTACTGGGGAAACTACAGAACTATAAGTATGACTAGTCTCTTGCAAGGCCATGGAAAGAATTATAATGGATCTGATAAACGATGACACAGAAAACCTACATACACTGGAACCTACCCAGTTTGATTTTGTCAGAGGCAGGTCTTACATACTTAACCTTGCAAACTTCTTCCCTAAAGCTATAGACAAGGGAAAACAGTGTTCACAGCCTATCATGACCTGATCAAGACATTCAATAAAACACCTCACTTGGGCATTATATATTAAATGCAAAATTAGGCATAAACCCATATGTCACCCAGTGAATAGTCATCTGCCTTACTGATAGGACAAAGAAGTTAGGTTAGGGGAATCCACCTCCACAAAGAGGCCAGTCACAAGCTGAGTCTCACAGTAATTAGTACTAGGGCCTCTACTTTTCAGCATCTATTTCTCTCAAGTCAGGACAAATGTCAGGGGCCTCTGACTGCCCAGATTAATAGATGACCGCAAACTAGGCATGGCCTTTGACTCCACTGAAGACACTAATACCTATCAAGGGCCTGACGCAGTTCATGGCTCTGACACCAGTTGCTTGTCTAAAACTCCATGCAAAATAATACATAAAGAACCTTTAGAAAGTTAGCCACTCCTGAAAATTACAGCACTGATAATACAGCCTATAAGTAAACCCACTAGTTAGGGATCTGGGCGGCAAATTATGTTGACAGACTATATGGAGAGAGACATAATTGAGCTCACTGAATATGTCCCAGGCAGGTATGTTCATAGCCTTAAGCAGCATTCTACTGTCACGCAGAATGATGCCTCAATACAAACAGAAAATGATTGACTTTAACAATTGGCTTAGTTTCTGGTGTCATTCCAAGAGGATTCAGTACCTGACAGCCTGGGAAGACATGATCGACAGACCACAATGCTTTACCAGAGATAGCCTGCATCTGTCTCCCTTGGACTTCAGGCATCTGGCAAAGGCTCTTGCCTCCCCCATGGTGCCTTTTTTAGGCAATGCCATGAGGTCAAAACTACCAACATGAAAATGTCATCAAAATGCAAATTAAAGGCCATCCTGCTAAATGCTAGGAGTCTAAACATGAAATTGCACTCCTACGGACAATTTAGTATATCTACCTATCTAATGTATCTGGGATGAGACCAGAGTATACAGAGAAGACCCCCCACAGACACAGTGTGGATACATTGACTAAACATTGAAGATGCCCCAGCTAAGAAGTGAATTAGAGAAACTCTTGCTGTGAGACAAAAATAGGCTGTATTAAAAATGTTATCAAGTTCAGGAACATTATGCTGATGAAGACATTTGTAACAGTCTAAAGAGACCAAAAGTAGACAAACAGATTAGAGTTAGCTCAGAAGAAATATGCAAAAATGTAAAAGGTCTAGAAATTGGTATGTATGAAAATAGGTTGTTGTACCTGAAATAGTTCTGTTCAGGCAGGGGAAGTTAATTCAAATGTACAAGGCTATAAAGGATCCATACCTTGGGGAATGTTTAAGTTTGAAAACAAAGGGGAGATATATAAAATATTAAAGTATTAATGGCAGTAAAAAAAGAAAAACATGGATTATTTTTCAGAGACAGTAGTTTACAGTTGAAAGAAGATACTCAGTGGTGTGTAAAACTGTGAAGACCTTAATACTTTTAAGAGGGTTGTCAACAAACTGCTTGGCAAACTATGTTACAAAAAATGTCAGTTCACAAGGACCTTGACCACTGCCTGATCTAATATTTTACTGTATTATGAGGCTCAAAAGCAAGCTCTACCCTTCACAAAATCAAACTGGATTGAGTCAAGTTCAGTCATGTTGCCTATGTCTGCAGGTTTGTCTTCAGATATTCTTCAATGCATGGTCTTAAATATAAGTCTGGTAGAAAAGATGGGCTTATAATTACCATAGTCAGAATGACAGCTGCCTTTGAGTAGGGTCCTAATTGTAATAGTGCTTCAGATTTATGGAACCAACACATTGGTTAGGTTGAAAGGATTGAGAAGGGGTTATGATAACTCATGACTAGCACTGATGAGGATACACATGCAGATGTTGTTAGACCCCATAAAGGTATTATTTCTAACTTTAATGAAGGATACAACAAAATGTTTAAAAGTGATATTTTTTTTGGTTGGGGTAAGAAAGTGGGTATAGTGGAAGGGATGAATAAGAGTGGGTATGGTAGAATAATTCAAACTAATATTATCTAAGTCATTCACTATGTATTTCGTGTTGGAATATGTGGTGTTACTGTGGTCCAATGCACTATTTATTTAACTCCTAACATACTGTACCTGAAGAAAAATGTATAATTGCCTTTGATATCTTTGGTTATGTAAGTTCATGCTCTGGTTTCTGTTTCCTAATGGTGCATTTAAGATTTCTGCTATCTTGTTTCAGGATTATTCTTATGATGGAGGGGATTGTTTTTATTATAGCTGTTTAGGATCATTCTTATTCCATTATCCAGTTTATTGATACACCATAGGGGCACGTGCTTTAACTTCTCATTATACTTAAAGTGAGTAGACATTGACTTATCTATGCAATTATTAAGGTGTTGGTCGAAGTCAGAGGTGAAGGAGACCACCTTTTCAACTGGATCTATTGGTGTGGACTTCTTCAGAAATCTGACCAAGTCATCTAACAGCTGCAATTAGCCTTACAGAAATCCTTAAAATTGAGTAGTGAGTGGATGGTAGAAGGGGTTAAATGGAAATGTGAGCAAGTTGTGGTTAGATTCAGTCAGAGATGTTGTGATGCAGATGAAACTGGTTAATAAAGATGAGATCAAGAGGGTTTGGACACCTACTAAGGAGATGAACAATTTGTTCCACAGTATTTGCATTAGTAATATCCAGAAAATGTTGGGCACATTTATTATTTCTGGTGTAAGTACTCCAATCAATGGATTGGTAAATTGTCTTTTAATATGACAGCATTAGGCTTGATAGTAATTCTGTCAATTGCAGGGAGGTGGGTATCATGGTGTTATTTGAATGTCTAGGAGTGTTAGGTTCTGATCATAGACAATGTGTCACAAGGTAATGAACTTCCTGATCAAAACAGATTCTCTCCCACACATACCACTAGGTCTGAAAGCATGGTAGGTGCTGAACCCCTTTATAGATGGAGTGATTTTCCCTCATTGGAACCAGTGTTTGCAGCTGCTAAAATATGGATATGTCCACTTTGCAGACATGGCTCAAGTTCTAGCATCTTTCTATTAAGACATCAAGCACTGAGAAGAAACACCTTTGAGTTGTTTGGATCTTAATCTGATGTGTCAAAATGTCCAGAAAAAGGGCATACTGAATTTGCTATGATGGAATGTTCATCACATGATCTCTCCCTTAAAGAGAAACTATGTTGTTGTTGTTCTTCTTTCAGCTTTTCCTGATTAGGGGTCGCCACAGTGGAACTCCGGTCCGCTAATGATTGGCAGTAGATTTTTACGGTGCCGAGGTGTCAGGTCGACGCCCAACCTTCAACGAAGGCACGTCCATTCTACGCATGTCTTTCGAATGCCACTCGACCGCAGGGAGGACATGCAGACTCCACACAGAAGGTGCTCCAGCCGAGAATCGAACAGGAGAACCTCTTGCTGTGAGGCATCAATTCTACTGCTGCATCACCATGGCTTTTCTGATATTGCCCACATGTAGAAGCCTTGCTATGTCAGGTACAAGCCTCTCTTGTTGAAGTAAGACACTTCATCTATAGCTCATCTCAGGATGATACATACTGGATCAACCTTAAATATCACCATCTTATCTTGGTGTAGATGAGGGCAACTAGCTGTACAAGACTAATGTCTTCCTTTTCTCTGATATATGCATAGTAAGATCTGTGATATACTTCTGCATGTCTCGTAAGGTAAAATTCATATACTTAGTCAGTCCCTCATTGGCCACAGTGATGTCATAATTGTATTTGCAATATTTAAGAGTCCTCATGGCCTTTGTAAATTCCTGGATTCTGGCACCTAACAGACAGTTAACAGCACATTCATCTCTCTGAATAAGAAGTTTGTTATAAAATAGTTACCAATGACTAAGGCATTTCCATGAGTGTAGCAAGCCTTGATGGTGTTACAGGCTTCCAATTACCTCTGTCTTGACTAGTTTGAAACTATGTACAGTTATTGTGCTGGTCAGTGTGGGAGTAGAGACACCAACTTGGTTGTAGTCAGAAGGTGTAGGACAGGGTTTGTAATTTAATACGTGCATTTCTGTTACAGTTATGCAGCAGAGCTTGGGCTAGAGCTATCTGATCCATTGTTTTTTTGTAGGATCTCAGTGGCTAATAATTATTAGGAAATTTAAGAAGCAGTAGTGTCACAAGCAGTGGATCTGTTTGATAAGGTATGCTGAGACACAAGTGCTACACCAGAATGTAGCCAGCGATGAAGAACAGGGAAGCATTAACAAGGGACTTGATTTAGACAACAGCAGTGGCTACAGAGGCAGGAGAGGGATTTGGGTAGATGGGACAGCTTAAGTATTGCAGTTAGGCAAAAAAACAATGTATATGATCTTAAAAGGGCTTGCATAAGCTTGGCCTCATGAGTAATATGTACACCATTTTAACTACAATGGGACAAATTGTATATTATGGAGCATTAAGAATGGGAAACATGTAAGGCAATGACTATGGTGGAGTCCAGCAGCATTTGACTTGGGAAAATGCTTGTGTTACATCCACTCAGGTTATGGTTAAAGGGATCAAAAAATGATCAGCAATGTAAAGGACTGCAGGTAACTTTTGGTGCAAACCTCTGTTTGACCCCCTGCTATGTCCAGTCAGACGGGTGGTAACTCTGCAGTCCTTAAGATTTGTAGAAGACAGCAAAGAATTAGCCTCTCTCAGGTCAGCTTCTGTGTGCACAATATTTTAAGGCTTGGCTGAAGAAAGGATTGACATCTAAGTGCATTGACACTGTCCAATATGTTACTCACATACTTTCTGAAATATCAGAGACAGCTTTAAATTTAACTCCAAGCTGGAACATTCATAAACTTGATTAATCATGCAAGGAGATGGTAAATAAATAATCTGTTAAATAAATGCCAAATATAGCTTAATGCTTGTAACTGAAAAAAAAAATAGTATTAAAATTAAGACATGCGCATAACAGAAAACAGTTAAGTATACTGTAGCGAACATTTGCAAGATGTAGTGTATATTGTTAAGTACTCAGATAAATATTTAACAAATATTACTCATAATATTTCATATTGATATTCTAGCCTGCTAACAGCAAGGTAAATACCACAAAATAGCCTTTAACAAAAAACATCATATATATGCACACACACAGACGCACACACATACACACACACACACACACACACACACACACACACACACACACACACACACACACACACACACACACACACACACATTGTTTTACTTGAGGTAATTTTTCTAATAATATTTTATGTTTGTTTCACTATACTGCAGAGGTAACACAGAAATTGTAGTGCTGTGAAGTTGCATTGAGAATTTATGTAAATATATACCTGAAGTTAGAAGACATATTAAAATAGCATGGGTGTACTACAAAAATGAAACAAGATATTAGCTGATTTTTTTTTTCTTGTAACAAAACAGTAATAAGATGGAAAGTCAGTAAATATGAGAGAAGACAGAAACAAAGAAAAAGGAAATTAAAGAGGATAAAATAGAGATGGCAGTGAAACCCCAAACCAGAAACAAATCAAAAGGCAAATAATGGGCAGCTGCTTTTCATTTTTAGTTTTTTGAATATTATGGATAGGCATTTAGCTTTCAGTTCTAGAGTGTATATCACCCTAACGAGGTCTGTATGTCCATTACTGATGCATTTTGATCAAAGCATGAGTTTGTCAAATCCAGTTTGCAAAACACAAGTATATCTTCCTTAACAGGCATCTAAGCAAACAGAATTAAACTAGTGTAAATTTAGTTTAGGGGAAAATGTCTAAACCAGCATTTCACAATGGAGTTAAAGGTATATTTTATGAAGGATATTTAATTTATGCATTTCAGTACGGGATATCCCAGAATAACACTTTTCAAATAATCACTTCAATGTTCTTGTATGTTAATTCTCCATGATCATCTTGCTTACAAGCATATTAGGAATGCTTGGTCACTTTAACAGCTACAAGCTGTATTTTACTGCCTCAACGAGATTCATAATTGTGTAGACTAAAGGTAAATGTTCATCTTACATATAGTCAGCTGTTACTACATGCTATTTACAGTGCTTGTCAAAAAAACAAGAACATTGATTTTGCTTTCCCATGCTCTTTTTACAACTTTGTTTGTGCAGCAGAATAAACAATCTCTAGAGAGTACGACTTTCCACAGTTCTGTAACATCAGTGTAGTAACAGGGCCTCAGAATATGTGTGTAATCATATTACAAAAACAGATATTCATCTTGCATTTATCATTAATTTCTAAGAAGTATCAGACAAAACTAACTTTCAGAAAGTCGGTACCACATTTCTGCAGTTTGTTTCCCATTTATAATCTAGTTTAAAAACACATTATTGAGTCAGCATTAATGTAGATATCAGATGCTAACCAGTACATGGTAATATGAAGCAACATATTCATGTCAAGATGACAGAAATTAATATGTACATTGCTTTCCCCATTAAACAGTGAGCAAAGGTTATGTCTATAATGTCTCCATATTGAGTGCCTCAGAACAGCATTTGTCAAACAGTGAAGTCTATTTTGCTTTCCCATTAAACTGCACCAAATAGTACCTGCAACCATGTCATGGTATATTGCTTTTTCAGGAAAAGTATTTTTTTACAAGTGTATTAGTGTGGAACCTTTAGTTATTTATTCATTTTATTGTATTTTCAGCTCATTAACTGAGGTAAAAAACTTATCTGGCAGACCATTTTTCAGGTTCACTCTGGGTGAATACAAAAAATTTAACCAATAAAAGTAAACATTGAAATCAACAGTAATTAAAAAGCCAAACAGTCATAGAATTCAGAGAGTAATATTATTCTTGATTAAAATAAAATGTGAAAGTTGAAACGCACATTTACAATGAGGATATTCTTTAAAAAAGTATTCATGCAGACAGGAAGTGTAGTGTAAAGAACAGAAGACAGAATGTATTGCATAATGCATACGAAGAAATAGGCTTGTCTGAGGAGGTAGAGGTACCACAAATGTTATATGAAAAATGAAGAAAGGTAGGTGGCTTTGGGTATGGGGAGCATACTGCCATTCAGGTAATGCTTACCTGTGTGGAGAGGTAGATAAGTTCATAGGATCATATACCTGGTGAACATGCTCAAAGTCTATCAACTATCAAGGAACATAATTCCACAGATCACATGTTATTTGGCTGTTCTTATTTTGTCATTCAGTTCCTTCAAGAAGTATGACTTTTAATTTGAGTCTACTGCACAGACACTAGAATTGCACAGACAAAGGACGTCACACATTCCATGGTACCGTTGATTTTAATTTTTATTGAGATTGTCTCCTCTTGTGTTCTGGTCGCTTGAGGGTATTCTAAGCAAAGAGTTCCAGATAGTATGTTTCTTTTAATACTCTGTATGTGATGCATAGGTCTCTTCTAAGATGGTGGCAAGACAGAGAGAAGGTGTAGTCATTGGCTATAAGACAGGCTTTGAAGCTTTTTGAATCTCTTTGTCAAGGATCTTTACTACCCGCTGTAATTGGAAACATGTAAGTCAGTTACAATGCAGTAGCACTGTATTATTGATCTGATAAGAAATGTATGCATCAGGGCAATTAACATCCTTGCCACAGACCTCAACTCCATGAAGAATCAGATGAACATCTCCATGTGCTTTGTGGACAGAAGTGCTATACGGGTATCAAAGAAAGGTCATCTACAGTGACTCTAATTGCCTTTACTGTTTTGTAAACATTTAGTTGTTATCCATTAGTAGTATAAAATGCTGAAAGGGAAGTGCTCTTTGCCAGAATGTTGCATTTTTTGACACTGAAGACAATGTCATTTCTATGCGCCGTTTCTGTTTACTGCTAGCACCATTTAAAGAGAGGTAGTTTCAGCAGGGTTAGAGACAGTCACTCCATGCCTGCAGTCACATGCATATTTGGTGAGCCAGTCAGTGAAGTCAGTCTTGATATCTGAGAAGAGTTGCCAAAACAGAATGTTCCCAAGTCAGAGCAGTGAGGGGCATAAACACTAACTCTGGATGGTGAGGATTGGAGTAGCCAACTGCAGACCAAAGTTATTATGGTTTTAGTTACCTACATGAGTCCACTGCTTCTCAGATTATTTATGCATTGCCTCTGCAGTCTTATTAGAAGGAGACGCATCTTAATTTACTATTGTATTGCTGCAAATATGCAATATTAACTTCTCTTCCCTGAGGAAGACATCAACTCATGAAAACTTAGAAGCTCAAATGATATTTTAGATGGAATGAGAAAGTAGGAAGTAGAAACTTGGGTGTGAGAGCAGCTGTTTTCAAAGCATTTTTTGCGAATCAACTCAGTAAAAATGAAAATAACATTCTTTGTCATAAAAAAAATCACCAAACTATTTCCAAATTGAATACTGTGTCCCTACAGACAAATTTACTGAGTAGGGTAAAGGTGTGCGTAAAAGGTTTTGTACAGAAACTTTTTCTTTTTTGTTACAAATGAAATATATTATTTAGATATCTTGTCTGAAATCTCACATACTAGGATGATCAGACAGAGCAACTGTTTTCAAACCATTTTTTGTGAATCAACTCATTAAAAATGAAAATAACATTCTTTGTCATAAACAAACATCACCAAACTATTTCCAAACTGAATAGGATTTTACCTTTGATACAGAAATATTCTCTTAATGATTCTTCACAATGGCACAAAACGGTGTGTGTGTGTGTGTGTGTGTGTGTGTGTGTGTGTGTGTGTGTGTGTGTGTGTGTGTGTGTGTGTGTGTGTATGTGTGTGTGTATGTGTGAATCAGCTTACACATGGATATTACTGAATATGTATGACTAGAAATGTAATGCCAAAATGCATATTTTTAAATATTTAACTATCACTATGAATCAAATGTTTTACTATTATAATAAATGCATTACTTCAGTATACATTATTTAAACTATAAATTGAGAGGTAAAATAAATTGTTTGATAGTGCTTCAGGTTGTGTAATGAGTTATTGTTTAATGTGTTGGAGCAGATCCATTTTTAATACTTAGACTGCTTAAGTTCCATTGAAACCATCTCAAGGTTATGTCTGCTTTATTTCACAAAATTAATATTGCAGCTTTTAGACTAGCACAATAAGATTTCTTCAGCTAAAGTTAAAGTTTAACTTTGGTTTCTATTAATATTGTTTTAAATGTCACAGTCATTTCACAGAACTATATCCGGGTGAAGAGCATTGTTAAATATAAACTTTTATATCATGTCTTTATGAGCAGACTTTTGCTGTGTATTCTTGAAGTCAGTCATTAACACACACACACACACACACACACACACACACACACACACACACACACACACACACACACACACACACACACGTATAAATTTGCCAGTGAACACATCCTGAGACAATAACCCCACCAAAATTTGACTTGGTAACTTTTTTGCATTGCCAAACCATGAATCCAATTACTTAATATCCATTTAAGCACCACTAAATATTAAACATAGTTAAATACAACTTCATATCCAAATGACATGATACTTATTTACAATAATGCACTGCACCAAGAAACTGGAATGGCTGCATTCAAAGGCCAGTCATACATCTCACTCCTACATCCAAACACATCACACAACCCCATGGATAAGCATTCTGCAATTCTACCAATAAACACACCCACCAAACACAAAGGGAAAGGGTAGAACATTCAAACCAACCTAGCTGAAGTGCAGCATGCCTCCCATTTCAAAACAATACACCTAGCCCCCAAACCCCCTAACTTGCTCACTGCTTCTTCCAAAACATAACCTCAAAAGAAAATTAAATAAATTCAGAGCTACAACACTGAAGTGAACATCATTATCTGGGCTCCAAACATATTCCTTGTCCCCTAAATCCCAATACTGAGTTACAGAAATACCTAACAAACCTTCTGCCCTTGCCAGGGCTGGATTCAGCACAAGGTAACCTAGGCAGCTGCCTAGGGCCAAGTGCTATCTGGGGACCCATCCTGGACATAAAAAAAAATACCTCATCTCTGCGACGCTAGGTGCAACACTAGACTATTTTCTCTGTGGCTTTCTGAGCAATGATCATCTACACTATGTGCAACTCTTTCAGTGGCTCATTTGAGACAGTCAGACATTTCCTGAAGCTCAACCTGATAATGCACTGCACCAAGAAACTGCATGGAGGGGCCTACCCAATGTAATACCATAGAAATGCTAATCAATACCCAAGATTGCATTTAGTGATGACTGCCCATGTCCAGGAGGGTTGTGCACTCTATCCCCAGTAATAATTTATTGTGCTCCATTCACTCATGCAGGTTCCTCTTGAACAGTGCCATAGATGTGCTCTGTTTCGCATGAATTAGTAGCCTGTACCAAAGATGCGGCAGTCACTGGGAGATAAATATGTCCCTCCTGCATGTCCTATTTAAGTTGCAGACCATGTTTAGGTCTCTGGAATGGGTAGCCCTAGTCCCATTTGATTTATGGATATGCAGCAAGTTCATTAAGTTTGGGTCTTGGAGTGCTCTGTAGGCTAAACATAAGTCTCCCCTAAGAAGTCTATATGATACAGAGTATAGTGGCAGGGACTTTAGTCAGCTAGTGTAAGGCACATGCTGGACCCCCTCAATCTTTTTTGTTAGAAACCTCTGAAATCTCTCTAATTGATGTAGGTTCTTAGTACGGTACATGCCAAATTGGGTGTTATACACAATTATGGGCCAGATAAATACTGAGTATAGTGTGGTTATACCTTCTTTTGCTCTCAAGGTGATGCCTTTATAAAACAAGTGTGCTGTGTAGAAAGCCTTCCTTACTACAGTAGAAACATGGTGGTCGAAGTTAAGGTCACAGTCAACATGTGATCCCAGGTCCCTTACTGCTTTATGGGTACTTAGGGTACTGTTGTTGATTTCATAGTGTGAGGGAGACATTGTTTGTGCCAAAGGGGAATGATGATATATTTCTTTGCATTAATTTTCAGACCACAACTAATACAACAGTCATTGGTTTTTGTGAGACCCTTTTGGAGTATACTGACATCATTTGGGGATTCAATGATTGCACATAGTTTGCAGTCCTCTGCAAACCTGGTCAGCCACAATCCCTTAGTTTTGACCTCAACTTCTGAGAAGTATATACCAAACAGTAGTAGGCCCAGCACTAACCTCTGTGGCACTCCAAACCTGCTGGTTGATCTGGACTCACCCACTTTGATAGTGTGTGTCCGGTTTGTGAGCCTGTTGGCAAACCATCTTTCAAAGAAGGGGTTTACATTCAGTTTGCCAGGTGGAGATATGCTGTGTGCACAGATATGCCCTCATCAAATGGCTTTGATTACATTTTCAAAGAAATCCACCAGATTTAATAGGCAGGATCGGCCCTTCACAAAGCCGAATTTGGTAGGCTCCAGGGTTTAGAGATCACCTATGTCTCTGTTTATGAGGTCCACATTGATACATTCTATGACCTTACAGATGAGACTGGTCAGGCTTATGGGTCTGCATTTCCCCAGGTCTGTTGCTAGGCCACCTTTGTGGAGGGGAATAACTGTTGTTGTTCTCCATTCTGCTGGAACAAAGCCTGTGGTTAGGCTATGATTAAAAAGGGTAATGGTGATGCTAGTTCATGTTTTAGCCTATTTTGAAGACAGACTGGGATTTCAACTGGTCCCGCAGAGGCTGTATTTTTTGCCTTGGACAAGGCTTTGCAGACCCGTTCTTCAGATATGTGGGGTTGGAGTGGGGGATTTGGGGGAAGGTTTGTTGTAAGTTAGGAGGGGATAAGGGAGTGAAATTTTCACCATACCTATCTGCTGGCAGGTTTGCTATCTCTGTGAGGTCAGTGTGTGGGATACTGTTGGCCACTAGTTCTGCACATGCTTGCATCCTACCCTTTAGGTAACCTACATAGCTGTAAAAGGCCTTATTATTATCATTGGATGTACTTGCTAAGTTTTTCCTAAAGGGAGCCTTGGAGGATTTGACAGGTTGTCTTATTTGCCTGTTGAGGCTGAGGAGGGTGCTTTTCCATTGTTAGGGCCTTGCTTTTGTTTTCTTGGACAGCAATTATTTTGTGTTTATTATAAAGTTTGCTGATGTTGGATGTCCGCAATGCCATCTTGTTTTCACTTGGGGCTCTGGCTTTGATTCTTTCTGGTACAGCCACGTTTATAAACTTATGTAAGTGATTGTACAGGGCTTTGGTGTAAGCTATGGCATAGTTACCACTTCCGCCTTGGAATGCATTTATACCTTCACCTGGGAGGGTATAGTTTGCCTTGGTGAAGTTTTTTTTAGTCTGGTTTCACCCTTTGTGAGTTCTGGTGATAGTACTAGCTCAAATGTGACTGATTTCTGGTCAGTTATAACTAATGAGATCCAACAATTGCAGTAGTGCATCTGTTTGTAATGTAGCTGAGGACCAGATCAGAATGTTTGTTCCCCTTGTTGGGGTATAGACAATTTGTTCAAGGGTACTTGAATTAACAAAGACAAGGAACTTTTGAGCTAGCGAGTTATGGCTAGAGTAGGTTTCCAAGTTGATGGTGGGATAGCTGAAATCCCCTATAATCAGTGTGCTTGGTAAAATTTGGATTGTCTCCAGTTTTGCCAAGTAGGCTTCATGGGCATCGTGAGCCATGGAGGGAGATCTATAACTGGCTATGACTTGAATCAGAATCTTACCAACTGTAACCTGGATTTGGAGTATCTCCATGGAGTTGTCCAGTCTGACTAGATGGGAGGTGAATTTATATCTACTATAGATTGAAACACAGCCTCCTTTGTTTTTCACATGTTCATTTTGCAGTCTAAAGGTGTGGAAGGCATTGTAACCTTGCAAGGTTGGGGTACTCTCTGAGGCCTTGAATCAGGTTTCTATGACTGCACAGACATCTACATCTTGTAGTGATGGACGTGCTTCCAGGGAGTGCAGTTTTTGGTTTAAGCTCCTAGCATTAAGCAGCATGACCCTTATTTTTTTCTGATTGGTTAATTTCATGTCAGTAATGTTGCTTATAAGATCTTGCCTAAAAAGGAACTATGGGGAGGCAAGACTCTTTGCCAGCAGCTTAAAGCCTAGAAGTGCCAGGTGCAAACAATCTCTTGCAAAGCAGTGAGGTTTGTCGACCATGGTTTCCCAGGCTGATAGGGACTGTATCCCCTTTGAATGACACCAAAAACTGAGCCAATTATTAAAATCAATCATTTTTTGTTTATACTGTGGCATCATTATATGTGAGGGTAGTATGCTCCTCAGGCTAGGGACATACATGCCTGGGACACATACTCAGAGAGCACAACTATATCTCTCTTCATATAGTCCAGTGAGGTACTTCTCAGGTCATTCACACCAACATGAACTATGACAGAGTCATAACGGTACTTGTGGCTGAGAGACCTCAGTGCATGTGTGATCTGATGAATCCTGGCACCAGACATGCAGCTGACCATGTCTTTCTCTTTGACCAACCTGGTGAGTGGGATATCCATGTGTCTCACTACTGAGTCTCCAATGGCAAGAAAATTTATGGTGTGAGTGTTGTGCCTTACTTGCTTGGTGGGTGAGACACTGGTGTTGCTATGTGTTATTGGTGCTGTGGGGAGTGTGTTAGGTGTAGCAGTCTTGTGTTTTGAAAAACTAAGAAGACTTTACTCTACAAAAGTGGTGGGGTCTAATAGTATTAGCCCACAGGTGATGAAGACCTGTGCTCACAGCTTGCAGGGGTGCTACTCAGGATATTCAGCTTGAGCCTCAGTACCCATAGGGTACATGTGTTGTGGAAAATATCCTGCCTGATTCTGGTCCCAAAGAAGGCATGCCTTGCAGATACTTCAGACTACAGGCCTGTGGCACTCATGTCACACTGCGTGAAAGTCCTTGAGAGGCTGGTCCTGGAAGTACTTCACTCAAGGGTCAGGTCAGAACTATACCCCTTTCAGTTCGCATACTATGAGAAGATAGGAGTCAAAGATGCCATTATCCACCTTATGTGTACATTATACAGTCAACTAGACAAAATAGGAGGATCCCTCAGAATCAAGTTCTTTGACTTTTCAAGTGCCTTTAACACCATTCAACCAAACAGGTTAGGGAGTAAGATGTCAGCAATGAATGTGGATGCTCCCATAGTTTCATGGACACTGGATTATCTGACCAATATCTCCAATATGTGTGAATGCAGGGCTATGTGTCTGACACAGTGCTATGTAGCATGTCAACACTGCAGGGAACAGTTTCATCACCGTTTCTTTTCATCCTGTATATCACAGACTTCAGCTATAACACTGAGTGCTGTCACTTGCAAAATTTATCAGATGACTAGGTCACAGTAGGAAGTATGAGGAGGAATACAGGAGGGTGGTGGACAGCTTTGTGAACTGGTGTGAGATTAATCAGTTGCAAATGAACATCAGTAAAATGAAGGAGCTGGTAGTGAATCTAGGGAGATCACAATCTCGTCCCCCAGTGACCCCTCTGTTAATTGGTGTGGGGGGAGGGGTTGAAGTGGAGATTGTTCAGGACTACAAGTATTGGACTGCACCTGGACAGTAAGCTGGACTGGTCCAAAAACTCACAGGTGGCATATAAAAGGGTCAGAGTAAGCCACACTTACTATGAATACTGAGATCCTTTGGTGTTGGCAACACTATGCTGTGGCTGATCTATGAGGCTGCAGTGACCAGCGCTATCTTTTTCACAGTGACGTTCTAGGGTAGTGACATTAAAAGGTTGAGGCAAATAGGCTCAATAAATTGCTAAGGAAGGTTATCTCAGTAGCTAAAGAAGAACTGTACACCCTCAAAACTGTGGCTGAGAGAAGAATGTTAGCGTGACTAAAGTCCATCATGGAAAATATTGTCCACCCACTCAACAGAGTTGTGGATGGACAGTGAAGTTCCATTAGCAGGAGACTGATGAGCATAAAGTGCTGCACTGAGCATCACAGGAAATCCTTCCTGCCCACAGCCATTAGACTCTATAACACCTCCTACTGTCTTACCATCACCCCCCACTACTGAAGGAGACCACATAGTGCAATGTTAAACTCTTACCACGTTTTTCTTTTTTTCCTCATTGTTTTTCTCTCTTGTATCTCTTTTTCAGTGTGATATTAATCATCAATGCAATTATCCTTTGTGCAATATGCTATACCTTAGTTCAAGTATCGTAATGTGCAATACCCCATATCCTTGCACGAGTGGTAAGTTACATGAAAGACTCCCCCTTTCATGTCACTACTATATGTGGTATCAACTAATGTAATACTTTGGCTATGGTCAACAGTGTGCCTATGTCAGGTGTTCCTGTTATATATGTGGGGTAATATAAGTGATTATGGTATCTGTCATATCTAATTATGTAACATATCACTAGGCAACTCATTTGTACCAAACTACTTTGGTAGTACGTCTAAGGCACTGATTGAATTGAAATGTTACGTTAGAAAGATGAATTTAAAACTTGTCTTTAACGAACAAAACAATACTAGTAATACGATTGGTACTGGTGATGGTGGTTGGGGTTTGAAATTGCCTAGTGTATTTAATCCCCCACTACACAATGTTTTAGAGCTATTTGAAAGAATTTGTGAAATTGACTTTAGACACTTGGAAGTAAATAACAACAGGATGATAGGTGAGAACAATCATAATATCACCAAGGAGCAAATGTCATTACTGGATGAAATATGTCGGTTACCTGTTCGTCTTTTAAAACCTGATAAGGGTGGGGGTCTTGTCCTCTTTGACAATATAACTTATAATGAAAAAATGCAGAAAGTTTTAGAGACAGATGCATATGTGAGATCTTCTAAAAATGAAGTAAATGGTAGCATTAGGTTGATAAGAGGCGTTTTTAGGGACCTGTTCCTGGCGGGTAAAATTGACATCAATTTATACAACTACATTGATATTAGTTGTCCTAAAATTCCCGCCATGTTCGGGATCCCTAAAATTCATAAAAACATTCACGACCCCCCTATGAGAGCATTAATTGACGGCAGGTCCTCGATCATTTATCCTTGTTCAAAACTTATCACCAAAATTTTGGACAAATACATAAAAGGAATCAACAGTCTCTGTAAAGATTCCTGGTCTTTCCTTGAGAATATAAATGAAATTTCATTTGACCAGCACAACAATTTTCTGACTATCGACGTCATTGACCTATACACCTCCATTCCACATCAGGAGGCTGTTGAATGGTCAGGGGCTATGTTAAAGGAGCTTGGTGCCTCTAGACTTGAGGTAGACTTGGTTACAGAATTGTTAGACATCGTGTTGACTTCTAACTACTTTATGTTTAATGACGAATTCTTTCTTCAAAAACGTGGGGTAGCGATGGGCTCACCCTGTGGAGGGGGTGTGGCCAATTTTGTAATGGGCTATTGGGAAATAAACATCTTGAAAAGATCCCAGGCTTAATGGAACCTGTCGTCTATTACACGCGTTTTTTAGACGACATTTTCATTTTGTTTAGAGGCACAGAAACAGAGGCTATGACACTGGTTGACACCATGAATTCCACTACG
Source organism: Protopterus annectens (assembly GCF_019279795.1). Lineage (NCBI taxonomy): Eukaryota > Metazoa > Chordata > Ceratodontiformes > Protopteridae > Protopterus > Protopterus annectens. Next base: position 1,198,620,207 of record NC_056741.1, read on the forward strand.
GATTTTTTAAAGTTCACATCAAAATTTTCATCTGAGGTAATTGATTACCTTGATGTGAAACTAGAAAAGGATAAGGTAGGGCAATGCATTACATCTTCTGTTTTCAGAAAACATACATATTGTAACGCATTTCTACACTTTACCAGCTTTCACCCGTACAAACAGAAAAGATCTATTGTCAAGGGACAATTGGTGAGAGCTGGTAGGATGTGTAGTACTATGGGTGATTTCAACAAGGAATGTGAACTGTTGAAAACCATGTTTTGTAATCGTGGTTACCCTTACCAAATGTTATGTGACCTTATAGGTGAAGTGTCAAGAAAAAGGACTAGTGGTTTTTATAAACCCCTATTATCACAGGGTGGGCCCACAATTAATATCTCACTAATTGATGATATAACAACTGGAAGTGAACCTGAACAGGATGGAGGGGGGAGAAGTTTACAGAGAGGTGATGGAATAGACTACTCCCTAAGTTTCATTACCACATTTAGTTTGAATTCTAGGGGGATTTTGGCAATTATAAAGAAGAACTGGCATTTGATATCCACAAATTCATATTTGGTTGAGAGACTTGGCAATAAGCCAAGATTTATTTTTAAGAGACCAAATAATTTGAAAGATTTACTTCAAAGGGAGGTAACTCAAAAACCGTTCTATAAAAGACATGGGATGTCAAAATGTGGTTTTTGTAGATATTGTCAAGAGGTGAGAATAGGTGAAACTTTTACGATCAGGGAAAGAAAATTTCGGATACGTTTTGCCTTAAACTGTGACAGCAAATCTATCATCTACACTGCTTTGTGTAATTGCTGTGACGCGTTTTATATAGGCAAAACGGATCGGCGTTTGAAGGACCGTATATACGAACATTTGTACGCAATAAGGAACAATAAGAGCGAGAACGCCTTAGCAAAACACATTTGCCTTAACCCTGGTCATAGTTTCTTATTCATGGCTATCGACCATGTCCCTATTACTACTAGAGGAGGGCCATTTTCATTGATTCTTGAAAACAGGGAGCTTGAATGGCAATTACGCCTGGATTCATTTAGGGATCCAGGTCTAAATAGTAATTGCAACATAGCCCCTGTTTTAAAATTAAAAAGTTATTTTAGGTAAAACATTCCTGGTTAAATAGTTTAGTATTTGTCATAGTAATTTATAGCACTAGCAGTTGGGAATGACATTATAGGGAGGAGATAACCCCGATCAGGGACTCAATAGAAATTAATATGACTTTTGTCACTTTTATAAATGGTGTATCACATTAGTTACTATATTATATATTATACATATTTTTGTAACTTTTGCATTATACAAATATACATAATTAATGCACTTTGTATTTATGAGCTTATGGTTGCTTGAAGTTTTATGTTACATCGTGTTATATGATATGTATTAACATACATTTATGACATGATGATACTTGTTTTTGTTATATATGATACTGTTGTCATTTTTAAATTGAAAGATTTTAATATTGTATTACTGACGCTGTTTGAGGAAATGTGATGATGTCACTTCCTCTATTTTGTGTTTTAAATGCTGTGTTTCAGTGTTAAATACGTTTTCTGATGAAGCTACGGGCTGCCGTGGTGAAAACGTCAAGGTTTTAATAAACACGTTAAAGAAGGAATTTGGCTGTGGTTGCTTTCGGCAAGGAGTTCGTTTTAAAAGTCTACTTTTGGTTTGCTTTTATTTTCCTTGGTTCGTAATTATGTAACATATGTGTTTGGTCTACGTTGTGTCTATGTTTATCTGTGCAGTTGTAACATAAGCAATTTCCTGCAGGATCAATAATGTATTTCTGATTCTGATTGTAATTCAGAAGCTCAGGAGAAATAGAGCAATCTAGTAACTGGCAGCCTCTCATGCCATATGGGTAATTGGCTTTTCTGCAATATTGAGGATTTGCCATATCAAGGGAGGGAGAGGTATTTTTCTGGTGCCGCTAGGTGAGTGCTATTTTTACTAATGATGCCACCATGTTGTTTTAATCTATCCTGTTGGTTTGTTCTAATGATACAAAGAGGTAGAGATGTGGATGCATGACAGTGTGAGTGTGCAAGCATGTGTGCATCTTTGTGTGTGTGTGTGTGTGTGTGTGTGTGTGTGTGTGTGTTGCCTCATCATTAAGGATTACTTTGCTAGTTATCAAAGTTTCAGAATTTTTGTTCAAAAAGGCAATGTTGTCTTTTATAAACTATCCTTTCATATGTCTTACATACATACTAGTAGCTTTGATAGCGTTAGAGTTACTATCTTTAATTTAATTTATTTATTGATTTATATTTGGACTCCATGACTTTCAGAAATGCCAGCTAATGGGAATATGCTATTAAGACAGTTAAATATTTATCAGCAGGTTAAAACTTATCCTTTATTGTAACTCTGACCCAATTGTATTTGTCTTTGTCTAGAAGTCTTGTGCTAAGAGGTCACAATGTGCAATAAGCCTACCCCTTGACTGTCTCAATTTTGCAGGCTAGCGACTCTTAGCCTCCATTTTTGTCTATTCCTCACAAACTTTAATATACTTGCAAAGCACTGAGGACTGAGGTCACTCAATAATGACAGACACTGGGTTGGATACTTAATATATTTAGGAAATGCACATCAATGCCACCTGCTGTTGTAGCCATTTTCTTTGCACACAGTTCAATGTTTTTGCCCCGGATTTCTTGTGCTAACAGGTGAAGGGAGCTCAAAGGTAATTCCTATATGATTTAGCTGTTTTTTACTTTATACTCTACAAAGCCTCAACCCTTACAGTCACACCAAGCTAAACTCCTCCTTCTCTGACTGTTAAGTTCTACCTCATCCTTGTGCATCTCAGTCCACCACTGACCCTCACCTCATCCCGGTGCATCCCAGTCCACCACTGATCCTCATCTCATCCTGGTGTATCTCATTCCACCAGTGACCCCCCCCCCACAATGTCCTTAATATTTTCTTTGTCTACATTTCACCACATCTCTTCTTTGCCCTGTGCTTCCTGCTGTTGTTTTACCCATTTGTCTTCACCACTTCTCTTCTTTGCCCTGTGCTTCCTGCTGTTGTTTTACCCATTTGTCTTCACCACTTCTTTTCTTTGCCCTGTGCTTCCCAGCCTACCACTGACCCTCACCTCATCCTTTGTTGATATATATGCCACGGTGGTACGACGGCAGCATTGTTACCTCACAGCAAGAGGTTCTCCCTCAATATTCTCTGTCTACATATTAATGGCTTCTGTGTGGAGTCTGCATGTCCTCCCCATGGTTGGTTAGTGTTTGAAAGACATGCGTGCGTAAATGGGCATGCCTTTGTTGAAATTACAACAACTTCCTTTGTTAATATCATCTGTATTTCCCAATGGAACACTTGCCAGCTTCCACCCCCTCCACCCCACAAAGATATCTCAATAGTCCATCTCCCCAGGCATGTATCCTGAATGGGCTGTGGCTTCATCAGCTAACATTGCATCTGTATTGCCATGCAATGCCATCTGACCCATGTGAAATTATACCACAATACCTCAAAGAAACTGCCACAGAGAAAGGAAACTGGTGAGTAAATCACTCTCATCTAACAAGGACCACACAAAGAGGTATAGCATTCACTGCTGACAAACTATGATCCTTTATCACTATTCTCCCAATGAGTTCTTTAAACATCTCCTGTGCCATCTGATACGTGTGAGGAAGAGACAACCAGAATCCCTTACACACACACAAAAAGAGGCTAGCATCATACAAGCCCCAACTCCCTTTTTCACCTGGACTAATGCTGTACCTACTCCCATTCCACTTCAGTTACTTTCCCTTCCTTCTTTTTTAATTAATTTATTTTAATTAATTAATGTATTTATTTAATCATGCCTGTACCATAGCCCTCATCCCTCCATCCAGTTAAATAAACAGCACCTCCCAACTAGGCCAATGCAAGACAACATGAGCCATAAGCCTGTCACCCTGACAAAAAGTTCCACGTCAACAAGAAAAGAAAACAAGCTCAAACTCACAACTGTAGCCAAATGGCTTACCTAGCAATCTGGTACCTGGTCTGGCAAGTAGTCACTATTGTATTGGCATATTATTCTGCAACAACACACCCACACCAAAGAAAATGAAACCCTAATTGCCATGCCTTTAATACTCCTATCCCCTCACATAGAGTCATTAGGTTGTATTGTCAATATGGTGGATTCCTGGGGTGGTCAGTTTCCCAAAGGATACAGTAATGAACTTTTTGTATTTTTGGCATTTAGCTTTAGTCTATGACTCTGGCACCAGTTATTTGTTTGGAATAAGCCTTTCTGGTCATTGGATAAGTCTTTTGGGTTTTTACTGTTTGCATTATTGTTGTTTTTTCTAAACTCTTAAGTGGATTAATCAGTAACTATTTGAAATGTCAGGATATGCTACCGTGTGTCCCAAAATATGGAGACTGAAATGCTGAAAGATCAGACTTGCATATACCAAGTGCAGTCTTTTTCTATTGAATTTCTCTCATTATCTATGGTAATCTGGAGTTGGTTGGTATATATATAGGGAGGTTGGCCCCACCAGCCCACACCCGGGGCTCCCCCTGCAAAAAGAAGTTTGAAGGAGAAGAGCGATTTGCCAAATTCACTCTCCTGTGTTTTTGGTCTTTTTTTCTGCCTTGTCTGCACTCATTTCAAGTGTCATCATTTCAGAAGTGAACATGGTTATTCAGCATTGCTGCATCTAACTACATGGCTTTAGGCAATTTTCAAACTTAGAACAAGCAGCCAGTTTTGGCCAGCTGGATGAATTTTATCTAGAATTTGTGATCATTAAACCAAGTGACAATGAAATGAAATGAGTGAAACTATGGTATCCATAAAATGAATTTCAAACTGTAGAGGTATTTAGATATTAGTTGCCAGGTAGATAACGATATTTAGCGATACAGTATTCACTTGTCTTTAGTTATCTCTTTGTCTCTCATCTGTGTTTAATACTAACTATATTATGTTGCAAGCCTAATGATATCTGGGGGCTACAACACCCATTGGCTTGTGAAAAATTCTTAGACTGCAAATTAGCTGATCTGAAACTGTGGTTTTCTGTATCATCTTAGATAAGATCTGTTTTCCTCTTTGCTATGTTACTGCTACCACTGACATTTCAGGCTGTCTTATTTTATCCTCTCTTATGAAAATATGTAGCTTTATCCTTTGCATATACCACAATTCTCAAGACTTTACACCCCTCACTAAAGCCAAACCCCGATCTATAAAGAAAGTGTCTTTTTCATAAGCTGTCTCTTATCAGGAAAAGACAGACATTGCGTAAGTTACCATTGCAATAACAGTTATATGAATACCAAAAAAAGACTGCAAATATTAGGAGCCTATTAAAATTTTGAACTACAAACAAAATAAGCACAATGCAACATGCAAGTCATAGGCACTTAAATTACTTCTTACGGATAGGAAAATGGCCTATTATTATTATGTAGCTAGCAATAATAATGATATAAAGTAAAATAAATAGACAAGTCCTTCCTATTCCTATTCCTCCTGCCTCCGTCTGCACCCCTCCACTTGCCCTGATATAGCTTTAACCATATAATCCTCATTTTTATTGTTTATTATTCTAACTTCTTTTCCTTGGTTTCCTAAAATACACCCTCTAGAAGCTATAATAAGTTTGCCTTTTCTGAAATTATAAATTTGTTGAACAGGTGAATGATAAACTATGACCATATGGTTTGTGATGGAGCTGTGTCTTTATCCATTCCTTTTTTTTTCAGTATTTACAGGCATCCAACTATTGGGATAATTGAGCAGTCTGTAGAAGTAAAAACTTTAACTGATAAAAGTGATAAATTAATTACTTAGTCTGGTTGGTAAAGGGAGAGCTGGTAAAGAACACTGTAATCCTTTAAAATGCCATACAAAGTCCAATACTGGGCATATATCTTTATCAGCTGGACTTCACAATTCCATGAAGATGAAATGCTATGATTACATACCTGTTAGAACTGCAGGAGGGTACGGATTCAAGGGAAGGCATGGAAGGGAATTGGAAGACATCATTTGGCAGCGATTGTCACCTGTATCAGTTTACACTGTTAAGATAAAAGTACATATGCTACATTTCTTCATTATACTAACATTCTTTAATGTACACATTGTAATATACAAGAACTATAACTCCCCCAAAAAATTCATAGTGAAACAACAGGAATTGCATATATTGCATATACCTTCCAGAAACTTCATTGTGAAACCCACAATACAAAATTAAAATCACTTCATCAAAAGCAAACTACTAACCCATCAGCAATATAAAACAATTATGTCAAGCATATCTTACACACACACACACACACACACACACACACACACACACACACACACACACACACACACACACACACACACACACACACACACACACAGCAATGTTTAAACAATTATTAGATAAAATGTTTTATACTGAGTTTTTATTTTCCAACTTAACAGACATAGCAGCCAAACAAATCCATAAATACATAACAACCAAATAAATCCAGGTGCGTCACCAGCACTTAATATCAGGCATGCAACACCTGCCCCACCCAGGTGTGAAAAAAAGGAATAAATAGAGATCTGGTGTTTGATGCATGAAATAGTTTCTTCTGTAAGTCTCGAAAATGAGTTTTGTGAAGGGTGGCAAACCTATGAGCCACAAACAATGCTCTCTAGTACCAGAAACTTCATGTATCCTGCTAGTTGTACTCCACCCACATCTCAAACTTCCTTTTTTCTTTTCATTTTAGGTTGGAGTAGTTTGTCCTGTCAATATCTGTGAGCTAGTTCAATCGCCTAACCATAGTTTTAAAGTGCATAGCAGGTAAATGTGTACATTTGTACACACTATGTTCATTATGCCTCCGAGGACTGATAGTGTCATTTTCTTCAGTGGAGCACAGGAGGACCTATGCATTAGAATACCAGGCACTCTTGTGCTCAAAAATAACAGACAGACAGAAAAAGCGATTTAACCAAAGAACTCTACAAACATACTGAAGTATATCTAGCTGGGATACCTCTATGGTACACCATCATGACTGACCTGTGATTAAAAAATAATCATAGATACCTGTCTTGGCACTGAATCAGGGTTCATTGCCATGTTATCATAATGAGAGGCTATGGTGTTGTGACAGCTCTCCAGCATCTTAGTGTGCGGGGATAACAAGGTAGTGTATAGTGACATGTTTGCATGCATGACAGGGATCTCCATTACTGGTATGGTTTTCTTACCAAGCAAATCATTTACTGGATGCTTTTTTTTGTACTGGTAAGTTATTCATTGCTGTATGCAAAAAACAGCCTAGCAGGAGAGAAGGAACACCATTGTACAGTCCACTGGTGCTGTCCAATACTCTACCGGGGACAGATGGTATTACAATGGTGCTAGCTTCTTGAATGGAATGGAATCAGGGTGGTTTAATTCCCATAGGGAATTGGTTGTTAGGGTACTTGCATACCACAATGAAGCATGATAACAGTTTTTTTGTGCTTTTGCTTGTTGCAATTTCTTTTAACACTTTTTTAATACTTTTATGAACTGCAACATGCTTTGTACATGATTATGTGGCATATGCAGTCCTATGCAATCTATTGAGTATGACTTTAAATATTTTGCATAGGTTCTCAGCAGAGTGCTATATGGGTGGTTTCCTCCTGCAGTTCTGAGGTATCTTAACATTTTGAATTTTTTATTAATTTTATTAATCTAGTTATGTATTTTGGCAAGGATTATGTTATGATGTGTTAATCTTGTAGCTGAGTTACATTCTACAGTTTATTTTTATTTGGATAGCTAGAAATGTGCCCATTTTACAGGTAATATTTTTTTTTTGATTGGCTAACATTTCTTTCCTAGGGTGTTGATTTAGGGCCAGGTTTTTTTTGTATAAATTTTGTGCGCATTGTGTGCAAACTTACTTTTTTTTTACTTTAAACTGAATGAGAAAGAATGTTTCAAGTTATACTTTTTAGTATATTATTACTAAAATAAGTATGTATTACACATTATGGGGTTGTTTTGGGTATCTTAAGGTGTTTTGTATATGCAGTATGTGACTTTTATATTTTCTTTAGTCAGGATTGTAAATATAATAGATATAATAACATTTCATTAGCTTCAATGATCCATGAGACAATATGGCAAAATGCTCATAAACTTCTGATGATACATGAGTGCAGAAACAAAATATTAACATAGTCTACAAGATGCATGTTTTATCACATCCATTAGGATAAAGTGAAATTGTATGCCTTACTCTAAATATACCTGCAGTAGAGCTTAGTGGTAAAAGAAACATGGCTAAACCTCACATTTCAAATAGGGAAATTTTCTCACACTGACAAAATGTCATTTTTGATGACAGTGTGATGATGTGAGGCAGTTTCAACTATGCAGAGAGAGTAGGCCAGTGTATGTACTACATATGCCAGCATAGCTAGCCTGAGTTTTGTAAAGAATTTTATGTCATTTGTATATCAATCTAATTTGTACAGATGCTTGTGTTAAAAATGTATTTGTAAAGTTGTTTGTTTTACAGATGTATCAACAGTAGGTACTGCTGAACAGAAAAGAAATATAAATTTATATCAGACTGCACTTTTCTGAGGAAATATATATATATATATATATATATATATATATATATATATATATATATATATATATATATATATATATATATATATATATATATATATATATATATATGTATGTCAACAGAAGATGTTGGAAGGGAAGGAATTAAGCTCAGCTTAGCTTACCATAAGAAAAATAGCCAGAAAATGACTTGGTTTAGGCCATAAAGATTTTATCCCACAGACCTGAATAAAGCCAGAGATGCAATGTCTGGGCAAGCCTGTGCTCTTATTGTCCTTAGTGGTGAGCTAATTGCTACCCTAGGCTGTCAGAAAATGGCTGGTTAGTTTCTACAGGAAGGACAAAAGTATTGGAATTGTTTTACAGTTCCAGACGCCTTAGCAAAGCTCTAAATGTATATTGTGACACATCTGTGCTAGATCTTGGTTCAGCTTCTAGTCAGGGGGGGTAATGTGGGAACCACATCATAAGGTGTCCAAATGTGATGTCATTCTATAGCCAGCAATTAAATTGTATTTAGATATTAATGAGAGGTGAGATAGTGCACTCAGCACTCTGTTACTGGAACTGACAACAAAGATACTCATCCACTTCATCTTGCCTTGCTCTAGCAAATAAATATGGAACCACAATTCTTCAGTCAGTTAGGAAAATTGTGGACTATTTAAATACTGTTTTTCTGTATCTGTCTGATTCTTTCTGTCTATGTTATTTTTATATTTCCTGTGAATTGAAATTCTGGTGTTTATTGTAAATAGATATTCAGTATGTTCATGCTTCCTATTTTATTATTAAATATATATATTCCTTTTGTTGTGGCTGGTCTTTTAGAAAAATAGTTTAACGTTTGACAGAATTGCATTTATTTGGTGGCAGTTTAAATTTCATGCTCCTGAAAGTCTCACTGCTTGGTTAATACTACCATTTGCGTAAGTATTAATTTTACTAAGAGTAATTGAGTAGCCTGGTAAGAGCCTTAAAGTAGCTGGATGGTGGAAGTGAGTCTAACTTATAGTCTGGGTGAAGGTGGTATAGCAGGTGTAGATCAATGTGTGTATTTACCTTTAAGAAGCTATCTAATGGCTTGCACAAGTGTATAAATACTGAGCACATGCAAGTCTGACTGCCATTTTGTAGTTAGTTGTTGAGATGTAAGCATGTATGTATATAAGGTCTGTCTGTTAATCAGTTTATTTATATTTTATGATGCTGCTATCCATCCTGATGTGTTTCTATGTATTAAAGGATCTAAGTGAAATAACCCACCTGCTTGTCATCTATGATAGAGAGGGGCAAGCAGCATGTTGTCAGAAGTGGGATGTCTAAAGGGCATGGTGTCAGAAGCGGCATGTCTAAAAGAACTTAAGGCCAGGATGGAATCCAAATTCTTCAGTCTGAGTTCGAGGGGCATCCAGATGAAACTGGAGGAATATAGAGGAATGAATCAACCCTACAATGTGAATACTTCTCAAAACAGGTCAGAAACAAATTTCAGATGTTAAAACTTGCTCAGCACCATTTTATTTGCAAAATATGAAATAAAGCATGTAGAACACACTAAACGATATTCCCATAAACTGATATGTTCGATATTGATAAAAATATTCAAATTACTATGGAAAATGTTTGACATAAGGTAAAAATTGCATAAAACACATAAAATAAGAGTTTGTATTTTCACTAAGTACATATTTTTTTCATATTTATCAATTATATTCGAGTTATCAAAAGTGTATAAAGTGTTTGCATGTTTGTGCAGTATTACAGTGAAGTTATTTCATAGAATACAGCCATTTCAGAGCATATTTTACAAAGTACAGTATTTCAGAGTTTATTGTGCATTTGAATGTTGTTTCAAGCTCACCGAACAGTTTATTTGTACACAGTTAAAAGGGCCATATTTTCAGTGTGTTGTGCATACTTTCTGGGCATGGCAGATGGATTTTGAAAACCCAGTGCACTTGTGTTTGATCATAAAATTGCTGAGAACTGAGGAGTGTTTGAGCAAGAGTACAACTTTTTCATACAGGCTGTATTTTCTGATAAATATGACCATACAAAGGCATTTATTCTGCTTAATTTAGCTGGGTCAGAAGCCATAAAAAGGGAATGTTCATTTGTGTCTGCACCTGCTATCTTTACAGGAGAGGGGAAACCACCATATTGTTGTACTGGCCTAATCAAGGGAGGACCCTGAGTGCTTAAAACAAAAATTGTGAGAAATGTGTAACCCCCAGACAAATGTTACAATGGAAAGGCACTTATTTTATACAAGGGATCAAAAGCATGGTGAAACTTTTGTAGCATATACAACTGACTTGAGAAACAAGGCTAAAACGTGCAGATTTGGTGGCTTAAGGGATGAGTTGATAAAGCAAATACTTGTGTGTGGTATTAAGGATGATGCTGTGAGAAAGATTTTGCTTCTTGACAGTCATTTAATTTTGAATAAGGGCATTGAGATTTATCACATATATGAGCTCACAGAAAAGCACAGTGAGAATAGCGCTAGAAGGCACAGTGATAAAGCTCATGTTGATATTATGCAGCAAATGGTTAAAAGAAATAGGCCCAAGCACATGGCAACAACTTTAGTCTCTGCAGCACTCACTGGTAATCTCAAGAGCTTTCCAGCAAATTCTAGAGTTCGCACAATCTCAGTGAAGCATCAGTGAGTCAGCAAACTCAAAGCATGGGCCCTAACCTAATTTCATTGCCAACTGTCATAATTGTGGTGGAAGTCATGAATCTGAAAAGGAAAAATATTTAGCTTTTGGTCAGCAATGCCACAAATCCAATAAATGCAATAATTTCAAAAGGTTTTGTAAATCAAAATGCCTGCATTCTTTTATTAAAAGGGAACATTTTAAGAAATTAGTTGATCAAGCAGAAAGCTGCAACCCTACTCGTTATGTTGATGGTGTGTCAGTGCTTCATGAAGCAGCCAATGCAGTAGATTTAAGGACAAAGTATGAAGTATTGTGTACTGTTTGGATAAATGGAAAACTCATAGAGCTGAAAGATGACAAAGGTTCCAAGTGCAATGGTATGTCAGCAGCAACATTTGCTAGAGTGTGTCATGGTGAAAGGCTTGATTTGACAAAGTGTGTGAAGCTTGTTGCTTGTGGTGGTGAAGAAATTCAGGCCAAAGGCTCAGTAGTGCTTTCATGCTACTGTGCCAGAAAACATTATGACTTGTTATTTTATGTCATCAAGAGGTACATCCAGTCATTATTAGGGCTCAGAGACAGTTTGAAAATGGGATTGCCTTCATTTAATAAGGAAGTCCACCAAGTTAGCGTAAAAGACAGCTACTCTGATTTAGCCTAGCACATTTTTTCTACCTATGCTGATCTTTTCAAAGACAAATTAAGGAAGCTTCCAGTTATGTACTCCATGAAGTTAAATCCGGATGTCAGTCCAGTTATCAGACCAGCACGAAAAGTTGTAATAGCCATGTAGGACAGAGTCAAAGCCAAGTTAGATAAAATGGTGCGACAAGTTTATTTATTTATTTATTTATTTATTTTACATTTGTTAACCGGGATGGTCCGACTGGATACATGTCCTTTTTCAGCGGAGGCCCGGGGAGAAAAGCTTCAACAGAGTTACATTGATAATTAGGTACAGTAAATGAGCTGAAAGAACTTAACAAACACATAGGCTGTTTACATACAAGTACAAGACTGCCATTACTATTTCTGAGATTACTACAAATGTAACATTAATAACATATTAGCAAGGATGGTAGGCAGTATAATGACATAGAGTTAGACAGGATACATATTTCTTTATCACAGTATACAAAGTACTTATCATCTTAGCTAGTTGTTTATGTTTTAGTTAATGGCACAGAGCTAGTCTGGGTTTGAGCAAGGACATAGCCAGTGTGACTTGAAGTGGAGTTTTATACTATTTTTGAATTGACTTAGAGAAGTTGCAAGCGTGATGTTATTTGGGAGAGAGTTCCATATTTTACCAGTGGTGTTGGCAAATAGCACGTCACCACCTAGGTTGAGAGATTTAGTTGTTTGGACAAGGAGTCTGTTTGCTGAGCGAAGGCAGCTTAGATTGGAGTAGGGAGTCATTAAGTTTTTAGTGCTGGGGTATTCTCAGGTTGTTTAAGGATTTTGAAGGCCTCTATGAGTTGGGACTGGTGAAGAAGGTGTGGGAATTCTATCCATCCAAGCTTTTTCAGGTTAGTACAGTGGTGTGTTCTGTAGGGTAGGCCTGTAACGAACCTGGCAATGTGATTATAGCAGGATGAGAGCTTGGCCAGATCAGATTTGTTAAGGTGAGTGAGGACAGGAGAGGCATATAGTAGGGTAGAGAGAAGGTGTGAACGGGCTGTGGCTGCCCTGGCATTCGTAAGGAAGGCTTTAATTCTATATAGGGTCCCAAGTTTCTTGTTGACTGACTTAATGGCTTGGTTGATATGTATATCAAATCTGAGTTTATTGTCAGTGTTTACTCCTAATAGCTTTGTATAGGTGCCTGGGGAGATGATGGTCCCATTATTGGATTTTATAGTGAAGTTTTCAGTCGGAGATCTATTGGATGGGTAGAAGAGAAGTAACTTGGTTTTGTTTGGATTTAAGATCAGGAGATGGTTGGCAAGCCAGTTTTTGACTTTGGTGAAGCTATGTTGGGTGGTAGTTAGTAGATTTGCAAGAGAGGCATTGGAACATATTATAGTCGAGTCATCTGCATATTGAATGCAGGTGGCTTTAGCGATGACTGTTTGGATGTCGTTTATGAAGACTGAAAAGAGGAGAGGTCCTAATATGGAACCTTGAGGAACTCCTATGGTATTTGGTAGTAGGCAGGAGAGCTTGTTTTGCCACATTACTGCTTGTTGTCTCCCAGTGAGGTAAGCTTGAAACCAGTCAAGGGCTGGAGTATCTAGATACAGGATTTTTAAAGTATATAGAAGTAACTGATGGTTTACCATATCGAAGGCTTTGGATAGGTCCAGGAAGAGAGCAGAGGATATTTTTTTATTATTCCGGTTAAGATTAATGTTTTCAGTAAAAGAGAGGAGGGCAGTGGTTGTACTATGATGGGGTCTGAATCCATGTTGAGAGTCTGTGAGTAGTTTATTTTGGGTTAGATAGAGCATTAGTTGGTTGTGCATGCACTTTTCCATAATTTTGGCAAGTGGTGATAGTATGGCTATAGGTCTATAGTTGGATAGTTCTGTGGATGAACCTCCTTTGTGGAGTGGAATAACATAGGATATTTTCCAAATTGAGGGGATTGAGGCCTCGGTTATGGTTCTGTTAATTAGGATTGAGATAGGGTAGGCTACGACATCTGCAGCAATTTGCAGGTATTCAGCTGGCAGAAGATCGGCTGAAAGGGTGGTTGGCTTCAGTTTTTTCAAAAGGGATCTGATAAAAGATGTGGACACTGGCTGGAAGTTAAAAGAGAGTGGTGAGTCGGGTATAGTGTTTATAGAAGTGTGGGGAGGAGAAAGTTGGTTAGCTAATGACTGGATGGTTTCTGTGAAGAAAGTATTGAATGAATTGGCTATATCTTCTTGGCTCTTGTCAGATAATGTTCCTGGGGTCGGAGTAGTGGATTTTCCTGGTTGGAGAAGTTTATTTATGCATGCCCAGTACTTTTGAGGGTTATTATGATGTTTATGTTGCAGATTGTAGAAGTAATTTTTCTTATCTAGTATGATGGCTTTTTTAGTCTCATTTCTAAGTTGTTGGAATTTGATATGATCTAGGGGTAGTTTGGTAGTGCGCCATTTATCCCACGCTTTGTCTCTAGTTGTTATTTTGGTTTTAATGTCTGTTGTTAGCCAGGGTACTAGTTGAGTTTTAATTCTTATTGAGCGTTTAGGGGCATGCGAGTCAAGTATAGTAAGGAATTAATTGTTAAATGATGACACTGCCTCATCAAGGGGAAGGAACTTTAATTTTGTCCAGTTACATGATTTGAGTTCAAGTTGAAATTTAGTTGGGTCAAAGTTTTTCTTGGATCTGATAGACCTAAAAATAGGTAAGCTTGTACAATTAATTTTGTCTTTCATGATGTATGTGAGCAGGTGATCACTAAGATCATTAGGGAGAGTTCCAGACATATAGTTCTGGGGATGACTGTTGGTGAGTATCCAGTCTAGTATACTCTCTTTTTGGTTATTGTTACCTGTACGTGTGGTAGATGATATTATCTGAGAGAATCCATGTAGGTTAACAGGGATGGGGTTGGACTGTGCTGTGCATTGGTTCCAGTCAATATTAACATCGCCCAGGACAATGGTTTCTTGAGGGTAGTTGTTGGCTAGCCAATGTTGAATGACCTCTAGTGTTTCTACATTGTTCCCAGGGGGAATATAGGTGACAATTAGGTTAATGCCCTTATGATTATTTAGTAGAATTTTTAGAGCTAGTATTTCAGCGTTAGAGACCTGGGGTGGTTGTATAGGGTTAGTTATGATGTTAAGTGTGCTATTATATAAGACGGCTATTCCACCTCCTCTTTTCTTTACTCTATCTGCCCTAAGTATATTGTAACCAGGAGGCAGGATCTCATTGTCTTTGGTTGATGGCCGGAGCCATGTTTCAGATAGACACATTATGTTGGGGAGGTATGTGGCTAGTACAGCATGCTGGCTTTGTATCTTATTGTTTAGGCTTCTAATGTTTAAGTGGCATATTAGGAGGGAGTTGACCAGTTGGGAGAGTGGTGGGCTGGTAGGATTTTGAGTTAAGGTTGGGCCTGGATTAGGATGGATGTCCCCATCTTTGGTTATGTTTTTTCTTAGATACGCTAGTAGTCTAATAACTTTGAATAGTAGTTTTAGTTCATATTTGGATTTTGGTGTTGATTGGAGTGGTTTTTTTAGAAGCAAGTGGTTGGAATTTATAATTTTTGGGGTAGTGTAGTAGTGGGCAAGTTCCGCAGTCAGTGGAGGTAGGGGGGTCTTGGTTTGGCATTTTGGATAAGAGAACCCTACGAATGTGAGATTTTCATAGCTAGTAAGAAAGTATGGCAGAATTAAGAGTGGTAAGATAAGAGAAAGGAGTTTATAATTATTTATAGACATGTTATATGTCATCAATGGTTGGGGTCAATGTGCTTCAGAGGAATAGTAGTGGTTAAACAGTAAAGTGGTGGGGGGGAGGAAATTGGAGAGGAAGTTGTGTAGGTTGGAGAGGAAGTAGGGGTGTGGCCTAGTGGCTATAAATGTAGACACAGTGGGGGCGGGTGGGATAAGGGGGCAGGGAGGGGAGCGAAGCGAGCCCGAGCGTAGTGAGGGCGAAGCGGAGCAGGGCTAACCCAGTCCCAGTTTTTGGTCCTATGAGTGGGGTAAATAGTCTGATAGTGTAAGTAAGCAGATTGGAGTACAGGCTTGAAATTCAACATAAACATATACAGTTGTAAAATGTCTAATACAATTCAACATACATAGGCATTTACAGTTGTAAAACACTTACTGGAGAGACACTGAGCCTTCATGGGGCCTGTAGCAGAGTGGATTGTAGTTTTACACATGGTGCTTGCCACAGGTAATATTTATTAACTCTGGGATTGTCTTAAGGTAATAAACAGGGAAGGGGAGGGGAGAACAAGGGTGTGAGCAGGCAGTTCTTTGTACTGCTGCTCATGAGCCAAAGCAAGACAAGTATGTGTTAAGAACAATCACAATTGACCAAGGACGGCTCTGAAACTGTAAGTCTTGTCTTAATTTCTCAGGTGGAAAACCAGGATAACCTTGTATCAGTAGGCTACTGTGGTATAGTTTAAATAAACAAACACACAGTATTGATCAGTTATTGATACTATTTGCTAACAGAAGGGAATAAGAGAAAGTGGAAGATGTGTGTGTGTGTGTAGTGGTGGTGGTGGTGGTGTGGGGGGTGCTGCTTACAGCCAAAGCACAGTGCTCTCCAGGGGAAAATGAAGATTGGCTCAAACAGTTAGACACATACTCAAAGTTAACTGTAGCTGTTTGCAGACAGTTCAGACCCGGACTGCACTTTTCTTATAGGAATGTTAAAGGTGGTACCGGAATTGAATACTTAAGTGTGGTGTTAGGTCTAGAAAAGAAGAGTACAGAGAGGAGTAAGCACTTTTGAGATGGTAAATATATATTAGATAGATTATAAAAAACACACTGAGCAAATAGCTACCACATGCAATGTCCTGAACCACTACTTAGTATATGCAGATACTGAGCCAATTGGAAGAACATTAGAAAACAAAAACCAGACAGTTATGCAGCAACAGATAAAAATATAGCGAGCAGCAATCTGTCGTGGTTCTCTAATGTGATTCTATCCACCAGTAACAGCACAAACTTATAGAAATAATTTAGACACTAGTATGAGCTGTCTACACACAACACAATTACATGAATAACATTAGTGAACAAGGTGCAGCTATGCAAACAGACCATACATACTATTATACTAGTAACAACTTGGTGCATGCCATAGTAACATCAAAAATAAAGCATAAAACATATTAGATGTCTAACACAATTCATTATAAACATATACAGTTGTAAACTGTCTAATACAATTCAACATACATAGGCATTTACAGTTGTAAAACACTTACTGGAAAGACACTGAGCCTTCATAAAAGTTGTTATTTGCCTAGTTGCAACTCCAAATGAGTGGGTATTTTCCATGGTGGTAGCTCATAAGAAAAGCTCAGATAACATCAGAATATGTACTGACCCACAAGATTTGAACAAAGTGCTAAAAAGACCTCAACATCCAATGCACACAGTTGAAGAAGTCACCGCCTTGATGCCAGATCCCACTGCTTTTTCTGTCTTAGATGCAAAAAGTTCATTTTGCCAAATTCAGCTTGACAAAAGAATCCTCATTTTTCATTACTTTGAGTACTCAGTTTGTCAGGTACAGATTTTTTGAGAATGCCATTTGGGATAAATTCTGTAATAGAGCAACCTTTTTCTGGTTATCCTTGTGCTGTTATAGTTGACAACATACTAGGAGGTCATGGTTAAGCTGAGCATGACAGAAACCTGAGAAAAGGTCTGGAAAGGGCACATCATGTAAATCTTAAGCTCAATCCACAGAAATGCAAATTCAGGCTACAAGAGGTTACTTATGTTGGTCATTTATTTACCAGTTTAGGCTTATGACCAGACCCTCCTAAGCAAACAGACATTTTTGAGATGCCAGCTCCAGACAATGTTCAAGCCCTGCAACGTTTTCATGGCATGGTCAACTATCTAGGCAACTTTATTCCAGACTTGAGCCAGCTTTCAGCACCACTCAGAGAGCTGATACATAAAGATGTATCATGGTCTTGGTTAGAGCAATACCAAAGACCATTTGATGTCCTGAAACAGAGAATAGCTAGTTCACCACCTCTCAGATACTATGATGTACATAAGCTAGTTACTCTTTCATGTGATGCTTTGAAATTTGGTCTTAATGCAGTCATACTACAAGAGGATCAACCTGTTGCCTATGCATCGAGAACTCTTACCCAAACCAAAATGTAGTATGCGCAGATCGAGAAAGAGCTTTTGGCAATTGTGTTTGCATGTTCGAAGTTCCATAATTATGTTTATCATAGACCTATCCAGATCGAAACAGACTGCCAACATCTACTCACTATCATAAGAAAGCCTATGTATTCAGCTCCAGCCAGACAGCAATGTATGATGCTGAGATTACAAAAGTATAATTTCACTCTTGTCTACAACAAAGGTAAACTTTTTTATCTTGCTGATACATTATCCAGATTGCCCAGAAACACCAAAGAACAGCACAAGAATGAGAACCTTGATTTTAACATCATGGAAGTAAGACATTTTTCTTCCACACATCAAGATTAGTTGAGAGATCACACAGCCACAGGTCCAGTTTTACAAAGGCTAAACTACTTTATCAGTCAAGGATGGCCTTCAAAGCAATTTAGTTTACCTCAAGAAGTGCTACCTTATTTTCCATACAGAGATGAGATTGTGTCTGACAAAAGTATCATTATGAAAGGTCCGAAAATAATTGTTACAAAATCCTTGCAACAAGAGTATATTACTATCTTGCATCGTGGTCATCCAGGAACAGACTCTACCAAAAGAAGGATGAAAGGACTAGAATTTTGGCCTTCTATGTCACAAGACATTGAGGGAACCATTGCATCTTGTTCTGTGTGTAATAGTACAAAGTCGCATCAGCAGAAGGAGCCACTTCAGCTAAACCAGACTACCTTGGTCGACAGTCGCCACAGACATCTTCTAGTGGAATGGTCAACATCACATGGTGTTAATAGACTCTTACTCTAATTGGTTTGAGAATGACCTACTTCCCAACCTAGCATCCAGTACTGTCATTACAAAGACGAAGCATAATTTTGCAGTACATGGAAGTCCACACAAAGTTGTTTCTGACAATGGCACACAGTTTGCAAGCCAATAGTTCAAAAGATTTTTCAAAGAATGGAACTTTACTTATGTCAAGAGTAGCCCTGAGTACCTGCAGTCAAATGATTTGGCAGAACATTCAGTTCAAAGTGAAAAACAGTTACTAGAGAAGTCAAAAAGAGATAATAGTGATGTTTTCCTGAATCTCTTTTCTCTGAGAAATGTTCCTCATGATAAACATCTTGGTTCACCAGCTCAGAGACTTCTGTCAAGACAAACCAGAATCACATTACCTATTAGTAGTCAATTGTTGGTTCCATGTGACAAGAACAACAGGTCAGTGAAAGCCAATCTGTTGAAGAAACATTTAACCCAGACGTCCTACTATGATAACACCAGCAAACTGCTCAATCTATTACGAGAAGGAGAAGTAGAAAGGATGCAAACGTCCAGAGGTTATGATCGGATTGGTGTCTTGAAAAGTATTTGCGCAGAGCCGAGATCATACATTGTGGAATCACAAGTAGCAGACTTTAGCTGGAATTGAAAACATTTGATACCTGTTTCTGAGCCCATACCACATCACAAAGCCTGTGAGAAAAACAAATCTTTATCTCAGAGTGAGTTGTCCGGTGATCCAGTTCCAGAGGAAGTTCCCGTGATGACCAGAAGTTGCTGATATGAGTTGTTCACTGCAGACTATCTGTGTTGCTAAATTTAGTCCAAATTGTTATGTTACAAGATTTGGTCATATCGCTGAACCATTTAATAGATACAAGGCAACTTGGACATAAATATTGTGTTTTGTTTCTAATGTCTGTAGCAATGCCTGTCTAACTCTAACATAGTTTTTACAAAAGGCAATCTTTTTAAGAGGGAGAATGTGCATCAGTATGTGTATGTGCCTTTAAAAAGCTATCCAAGGGCTTGCACAAGTGTATAAATACTGAGCACATGCAAGACTGACTGCCATTTTGTAGTTAGCTGGTGAGATGTAAGCATGCATGTATATAAGGTCTGTCTTTTAAGCAGTTTGTCTATATTTTATGATGTTGCTATCCATCCTGATGTGTTTTTATGTATTAAAGCATCTAAACAAAATACCCCACCTGCTTTTCATCTATGATAGAGAGGGATGAGTGACAGCAGGTAAATGTGTGCCAGCCTTTCCCAGGTGTGTGTGTGTGTGTGTGTGTGTGTGTGTGTGTGTGTGTGTGTGTGTGTGTGTGTGTGTGTGTGTGTGTGTGTGTGTGTGTGTGTGTGTGTGTGTGTATGTGAAAATCAAACCTCACAAAGTGTGTGTGTGTGTGTGTGTGTGTGTGTGTGTGTGTGTGTGTGTGTGTGTGTGTGTGTGTGTGTGTGTGTGTGTCAGCTACTTGGAACAGGGTCACAGAACACTGATTTCTGCAGAGAAAAAGGTTGAGTCTTATTTGGGGCCTGGATAGGAAAACCCAGTCCCTAGATTTGAGTGTGCTCCCTGTGTGCTCTTAAGGGAAATTGTGCTTGGTGCAGAGAGCTGCATCTGAAAATACTCTGTCTATCCATTTTTGTTCTAACTGAATGTTCCACACCAGTGTCAGTGGTAAGGATTGGGGCTCCTTGATTTCTGGCCCAGACGAGGGACATCACACACAGGAAAAGCATAGGTCAGGTGTGTAGTGCTGTTTTACAAAAGACACCTTAAGGTGCTTCCTGTATCACAGTCCAGAGGTAGCCGAAGAGACATTTCACCTACATAAATATTCTTCTTAGGAGACACTAACATTAAATTCAAATTGAGCAAAGACTTCTAGTCATATTCCAAAGCAAATCTGACCAGCCCAGATCAGGGCTATTAAACCCATAACACTCAGGCCTCAAGCAGCCCTCAAAACCAGCATAATTTTGATTAGGGATGGTACTACGTGACAGTTGTAGTTGAACTGACTAAAACTATTTTGCATTACAGAATGTGGTCCTTGGCTGAATGTGTTAGACCTTACACAGACCTTATGGCCATTTGAATTCTGAACCTTAGCCCAAATCAGTTTATTAACTTTTCAAAAAGAATGCAAAAACCCTAAGCTGAAAAGTTAACTCTTGATTATATGCTTTAAGATGCTCCACAAACTGTCAAACAACTATAGGCACCTTCACTGATTCATTTGCCAACCATTTGCAAAAAATATACACTTTGGAAATTAGAAATGATGGCTACTAGTCCCTATCTGCTACACTTGCTATTACAAAATGCTGATACTTGAAATCTACAGCCAAATAATATTTGTTACTAACAAGTCATCCCTTGAATCCATCCCACCATTTAAATGGCAACATAACCTATTTTGTGTTTTTATATCTAAGTATAATCAAGCCCACTGCCCCATTAAGATAATCATGAAGCAAGATATAACTGATACTGAAGGGCAAACACAGTTATTAGGAAGTCTATAATGGAGATGTGCTAAGGAAATTTAATGGACTATCATAACTAAATAAACTCCCAACAAGTCTTGTTGTTTTGATCTGCTGCAAATGTGTGAATTGCTAATTAAAAAAGGAAAATAAAAAACAAGAACGCTTTTAACAACTTGTCAAAAAAAAAACTTTAGCAATTTTTATACAAAAGCTAAAGAACAAGATAAGTTCTTTACTTAAAACGTCTTTTACTAGAAACAGCATCACCACACTTTCAAAATCAAACCTCTCAAAATATCACAAGCCTGCAAGTAACTTCAAAAAGTAAAACTGAATTTCTCACCTAGCGCTTAGCAAGGTTCACCTGAATTTGGATAATGCATATTAGCAGAAGAAACTGCTGTCACCCAGGACATTCAAGACAGGTTTATACACATTATAAAGAAAAAAACGCATTCCATTCACTACACAAATGTAGTACATCAAAATCTTTAGCAACCCGCCAACTCACTGTCAATCTATGGACATTCATAACATTTCTTATAGAAGCCATTTTCCTTCTTTGTCACAGTATTTACATGTGTTTTTTACAGTCTTTCAGGTAAGTGTCAGCACTACTTCTGACCTATTCACAGAGTAAACGTTAAATATCTTTATTCAAATGTTTGTCAACAAGGACAGGCTGGTTCCACTTTATTTTTTGATTTCACAAAAGTGTTAAGAACTGTCAACCACTGCACCTCCTACATAAGCTAAATGATCTCCAACATCACCAAAAATATAGGCACATTTTCATCTAAAATCAAAATAGATTGCAAAGTGATAATTAACAAAAAGTCATATCTTACTCCAAAATGTTACATGTTGCATCTCACGTGGGATGGTCCCTGTTCTACTCAGACATGTTTAATCAACATCTATATCTTTTAATCATATATCTATTTATATACATATATATATATATATATATATATATATATATATATATATACACACACACACACACACACACACACACACACACACACACACACACACACACACACACACATATAAATATTTGTATCTGTATATTGCATATGTGTCTTATGGTTATTTAGAAATGTGGAGCTTTTCTCCAAGGGCCTCCACTGAAAAAGGACATTTTGTCCAGTTGGACTTTCCCAGTAAACAAATGTAAAATAATTAACTATAATATAATATAATATAATATAATATAATATAATATAATATAATATAATGAGAATTATCAGCAAAGGAGACACCGTCTGCCAGTATGGTGGATGACTGAATATTCTGCAAATCAGTTTTGTTGGCACCTGCACAATATAAAGATCAGACTCCATTCGATATCTTGCAACATTAAATGATTTGTTTTAGTTCCTTGAGCAAATAACCCTGAAATTACTCAGCTTTTAAGCATTAAGAAATAAGACACTATAGAAGTAGTCAATAATGTAAGATACTGAGAGACGCTTGAATGGGTTTATGCATAAATAAGTCTTAATGTAACACTAGTAAAACATCATTTAACAAAATAAGTAACATTGGGTCATATCTGCTACTGCTATACTCCTCCGTAAGGTAATATATGGTACCTACTCCTTAACAATGTAATCTGTTCCTCTAAATTAGAATAATAGAATTACAAAATAGCAAAACTGGTAGCTACACTAGTCTTGTGTACTCTGCACAGCTCTCAGGGTACTAGACTGACCCATGCAGAAATGTGTAAGTAATTTAAGATGGATGGACTAGTAGGCCAGCAAAGTGATGTGACATTCATTTATTTGGTTCTCTGGGATTAGTGTATATCCTAATAAGTTGTTTTCATACATAAGTTAATTTGCAAATTACTTAGTTTGGCATAGTTTACAAAACAGTTTTACCTGTAATAACTAGTCTTTCAGTTTGTGTTATATTATGTTTGGATGACTTTTGCTTGGAGTGTCTGTAGGTACAAGTACTGGCATTACCACAGGCCACTAATATTTCAAATGTGAAGGAGTTGTTGGTTAAAATATCTTAAATATTTCAAGCTCTCCTGTCAAATACTACAAATATGAAAATATTAATTTGCCATTAAATCCAGATGGAATCATTGTTTAAGATCTCTGTGGAAATGTGGCTAAAATGAGGCAAAATAAAGGGAAAATGTAATATTCAGATCAGATTTATGACACTGTGTCCCATAACGACTCTTTGCTAGTAAATGTCATGATCTGGGGAACATACTAGTTAGGAACAGATTGTAAAGAAACCTATGTTGATCTTATAAATTAACAAGGCATAGGTGAATGTCTACGTTTTTGTGGTGTTTATGGGTTGAAAAGCACTCACATGGGAATGGTGCAGCACAAAATCCATGGCAATCTAATCTTCCCTGTCATAAATGTAAGTTGGCTAAACTTTCTCAGTAAGTAAATAATCTTGAGGTAGGGCAGACTGAATTCAGGCTTTCTGTTTGTTCAGGTGAGCAACAGCTCAAAGGGGTTACTCATTATTCAGCTACAATATGCATCAGAGAGAAGAAGTTTGGCCTTGAAATTATCATGTCCGGTCTCAGAGCTTCTTCAGCCTCTTTAAACTTTTCACTTTTCTTCCTTCGACCTGAGAAGGACAGCTGCAGCTCTTTCCATCTCCTTCCTAAGCAACCACATTTCTATTGAATATGAAGAAAGAAGGTTATCCTGAAGAAGGTGGTCCTGGTCCATCAAATGGCAGGGTTTTTCTGAACGGGTTTATATTATAACATTGAATTCTACAAAGATCGAATGTTATAATATCGAACCCTAAACACCCCGAAAACATCGAACAGTTAGAATAGCAAATTTTTTCCCAGGGAAAAAATTTGCTATTCCGGGAAACATACGCACAACACAAACACACACAAAAAACAGCAATCCACACACATACTCTTAAAATCCTAAACCTAAACCTAAACTAAACTTTACATACACTACTAGCTATCCACTTACCTTAACCCAACCCTAACCGTAAGGTCCTTCACTATCGTACATTCACATCACCCGTGCCCAAACCCTAACTCACCTAACCCGCCGCCTAACCCTAACCTGCACACAAACGCACACTTACCTGACCCGCGACCTAACCCTAACTCACCTAACCCACCCCAACCCTAACCTACACACAATCACACACTTACCTGACCCGCGCCCTAACGTCCACACAACCACACACTTACCTGGCCCGCTCCCTAACCCTAACTCAGCTAACCCGCCCCATAACACTAACCTACACACAATCGCACACTTACCTGAACCCAACCCGTAATGTTTCAACATATTGAATGCTGGAAACAGCAAAGCCACAGCAACGGCCCACCGAATTCTTTCCCTGGGAAAGAATTTGGTGTCCTGCACCTTCGCTGTTTTCAGTGTTCGACATTACGGGGTCGATATTATAACATTTGATCTTTGTAGAATTCGATATTATAATATAGACCCATTCTGAACTGATACCTGTATCACTAGCAAAGAGTAGAGGAAAAGAAAAGGCATGCTTCCCCCGTAACCCAAGGGACAGTCATCATTTATGATGATAAAATGGATCTAACTTGAATTGCTTATTTTATGGTAGTGAGCCCATGCCTGCACCTTCATATCATGCTCTGCCATTAAGATCTTCCCAGTATAAGAAATGTCACAGATGTCTATATGAAGAGTCTGAACATGTTTTCCTGTGACTCTCCAGATCAGAGTTATTTTGTTGCAGATGACCTGTCCATTGGCATTGTTTTCATGTGAATGCTTTTTTTTTTTTTAACGGAAGGGGGAGGGGACATGCATTTTCATAGATTAAAGAGGCAAATATATAAATAACCTGGAAATAAGACCTCTGAATTCACTGTTCATACAGTGGGGTAGATCCTCACTTCTATCCTGGGACTTTGGTATGTGACTTGCCTAAGTGGTTTCTGTACTCAAGAAGTACAGGGCTTTATCCTTTAATATTTTGTATAGCTGCTTATGAGATTTATTGTATATACTGCCTTGAAGCTGATGACTGATAGCAAGCTTTCTCTGATGATTTATTTACTTGACCAGACAAGAGATGCGACTCTAAGAATCAAACCCAAAGCTGGTAGAGGTATTTAAAAGCATTGAAAGTTTGCAGCTGCAGAGGTTTAGCACATAGATGCAGCCTCAGTGAAGAAGGGTATCTCAGTTTAAGTCAAGAAGGGTCTAGAAATCCATTCTCATGTGAGACTATGCACTAAGCTAATGGCCTTGAAATTTCTGGTTTAATGTATTTTTAAAATTATCTTTTTGATTAACACCTACCAATGACTGACTGACCATATGAAATGCCCAGATCCCTTTCTCAATCTCTATATCAAGGTCAGGCGTTATTTAAAACACTCCTTAGCCTAAATACCACTACTCCCCCATCCAATCTGACTTTTGCATGTCTAGGCCTGCTACTCAATCCTTTGTCTTTTAGGTTATGGTAAGGGCTCCTTAAATCTGCACCATTGAGACAGTTTATGCTCTAGTGCATGCATTATATCCAGGACTTTCTCAAACATGACTTCACTCTGTATAAAACCTCTGCACATCCCTGAGCTAGATAAGGCATGCATGTTCTGTCCCCATGGGTCAGTCAGTGCTGCGGTTAATGCATGTGTTGATGGCAGTGTTCTATGAGTACTTGCTTCCCCTGGTGGAATGGGAGGCTTAAGTAGGGGTACAGCCCATTAGTTAGTAGTACTGCAGTCCTGCAAAATTTGCAATGGGGATATTAAGGACAAGCTGGGGTGGTGTGTTGAAATGCAACTAACCAAATACAGACGTAGGCTTATCCTTTGTTATAGTGGTATCATTTCCAAGTTTTAAGAGACTGTTTCATTTCATGGTAACCAAGCAATATAGAGTTAGATACCATCCAAAAAGTGATAGAACTATTGAAGAATGGGATTGTTTGACCATGGGAAAGTCTGGACATTTTGTAGACCAAAAATGGAAGAGCAGACTGTCAAAGTGAACTTTTGTATTGTCTGTCAGTGACTTATTATCTTTTGGTTGACATTGAGAAAGGCATCAGTTGAGCTTTCTGGCAGTTTTATAGGCATCTCTTCTGTTAAGGATGGTGCAGACAGATAAAGAGTTCCCTTGTGACTGCCTTAGGAAGAAGAACCATTTTGTTTACCTAGAAAAGGCTATTAATAAAAGTGGGCTGCTCCCCCGAAGTTGTGGCCTTAGGTTAACTGGTGCCCTAGGCGAAAGGGTTCCACAGCGCCCCCACCCACACCACTCGGTGCCCCATCATGGTCTACTTACACCCAATAAATACTGGAAAAGCGCCCCTGCTAGAGCGGCGCCCTAGGCGGCCGCCTAGTTGGCCTATGCCTAAGGCCGGCTATGCCCAGAACTACTGCAATACTTTAATCACTGAAGATCTAAATACTGTGTAAATAATTTTACCAAAACATTGAAGTTATTTCATGGTTATTTTATAACTTCTAGGTGGGAATTGTGTTGCAATGAGTATTGCTGGTTTTCATTTGGTGGTTCATTCATGGCAGAAATGATAATGAAGGGATCTTGTTAGATCCATTCTAGGTTCTGCAAGTACATTTGTTAATCCCTATATTAGGTCTACATAATCAGAAGTGCATTTGGTAATCTGTATATTAGGCCTACATAAAGTATTAGGAGTTCTTGAACTTGTATTATAATTGGTAGATAGGACACAATAACATGCTGAATTACCATTTTTGTCTCATTAGTGTCCATCAGGAAAGACATATTAGCATGATCTGATGTTTCCAGGGATTGTAAGATATGCAAGTCTTTAAATTAGAGATTCCCTGTAAGTAAACAGTAAATCCCTTTTAATAAATAATAAATCAATTGTGTTAGATACCCTTGTTGGACTTATGGTAGGCCAACAGAGGGAGTGATTAGTAGAATAATATAAACAGTTAAATCGCTAAGTGCTAACTACATGGAGGGACACAGGTTATACAACATGGTGCTCATTAATTAACAATTTGTTTTACTCTACAGTATCAGCTCAGCTGTTTTGAAGTGGAAGTTAAAAATATATATGTATGTGTGTATGTGTGTGTGTGTGTGTGTGTGTGTACATCCAAATACATACATATATATATATATATATATATATATATATATATATATATATATATATATATATATATATATTGCATACATGTTTGACTTTATTAGGTAAATGAAATATAATTCTCATATAGCTGATGCAATGCTAAATGTATGTAGCACATGTTTTTGTAACAAAAATTATTTGAACATCAAAATGAAAATTTTGGTGAGAGGTAAAACCAATAAAACCACATACTCCAAAACCAGCATACCACTTGCCCCAAGGTACATTGATATATTTACATAGTGGACAAAAAGGGCAGATTAATCATCCAGGTAATACATTTTGTTAGAGGGATTTCTTTAACTGTGCATTTGAATAATTCATTGTTTAATGTATGGAGTAGAAACTGGTTGCAGGTTTCAGTTTGGGGGGTAGATTGCTCATGCACTATATGAGAAATCCTCATTGTTAAGTGCATCTCGGATAAGGTATTTCATTAGTTTCCTGGGCTGTTGACGTAGACTTCCTTCATTGACAAATAAGGACTTCAGGCTTTTTCCAATACAACAGAAGCCACAAGTACCCTGGCTTAGTTGTTAAATGGCCTTCGCAAGCTATTATTGGACACTGCTGATTATACTTAGTCTTAAAGGATATTACCCAAGGCAATGCAAGGTGTTGTTAGTGAACATTACCCAAGGCAGTGCAAGGTCTTGTTAACAAACATTACCCAAGGCAGCGCAAGGTCTTGTTAACAAACATTACCCAAGGCAGTACAAGGTGTTGTTAACAAACATTATCCAAGGCAGTACAAGGTGTTCTTAACGAAAATTACCCAAGGCAGTACAAGGTGTTGTTAATGAACATTACCCAAGGCAATGGAAGGTGTTAACAGATGTTACCTAAGGCAGTGGTAGGTGTTGTTAATGAACATTACCCAAGACAGTGCAAGGTGTTATTAACGAACTTTACTCAAGGCAGTGCAAGGTACTGTTAAGAAACTTTACCCAAGACAGTGCAAGGTGTTGTTAGTGAACATTACCCAAGACATTGCAAGGTGCTGTCATTTAGCATAAACTTGGGAAGATATAAAGTGTTGAAATAAAGCAAACATTTTAATGATTGTTGTAATACATTTCTGTATTGCTAGAACTCCACTTTGCCTACAGAGACTGAGTCATGATTTGCTTTTAACGTCCATGAGTACTATATACATTTTTAAAGAATTAATTTATATGTTATATTCAGTTAGCTGTATAGTCAGGCTTTCAAATTATCTGTGTCTTATTCTGACATGTATGCAAGTGTGAAATAGTAAGTGTAATAACTTTAGTCAAAATTGTAATAGTGAAATTTTAATAATGGTATCTTTATGTTTATCCCCTCATTTTTCTTTCATTTATTTCACCTTTTAAAAGGTAAAGATGCATTTGTTTGTTGCTCTTCTAAAATTAATTCAATTTAGGTTGACAAGTACATTATCTTTGATGTACTTTGCTACTAATGGTCAATTATATTGTATTCTGAATGAGTTCTAAGAAAGTGGCTTAACAAAAGAAAAATGTCCATTTGAAACAGAGTTGAACAACCCACTGATGGACAATTAATACAGACTTACAGGCATGACTTTTGCAACAATTATGCCCATATCTTGTATTCATTTTGGTATTGCAGTAACTTAATCTGTCAAACCTATGAAGCCCAGTTTTGTTGTTTGTAATCCTAACCCATCCAGTTCTCTGCCTCAATTCTTGCTGTCTATAATGCAGTTCCCATTATCATTTGAGTAGGCATATGCATTTATATACTATATCGTTCATTGCGCCATAACCACTCAGTGTACCTAACATCAGACTCTCACCACCATCTACTGATGTTTTACTTTATATAAATGATACAGTTCTGTATTGTTGGTAATATATTAAAATACATCATTCGTCATGCATACATGTCTGGATTGTAAATGTTATGGGTCATTACTGAGAGAAAAGGCAATTAAATGTTATCGGAGGTAGGCTAAATGAAGTCCAGAACATCTTCGACTGTAATACCGAATGTGCATAACATTTAATCACCATACTGTTGCCAACATTTTTCATTTATAGTTTTAATACTGGGGGTACAAGTTGTTCAATGTAAGAATGAATGATGTTAGTTTCAGTCGATATCTGCTGTAGCACACAAGTATAGGTGTTGTAACATACAAATATTTAGTAATTGCATTAGTCCATTATTCACTTAAAAAGTGTAAAACCTGATTTTTTTTCCATTATGCATGTTGCAGACTATCATTTAAGTTTATTCCTCTATAAGTTAATAGCAGTCTTTTTATTTTTGCATCAAATGAAAGCACTAAAATCACAGAAGTGCTTGTTTTCACCACTTCTTATCCTCCCTCACAGAATAAGTGCTTCTTAGCTATTACTACTTCCTTATTACTAACCATTGTGCTTTTATAAAAAGGACGTGCCGTTCTTTTCTATGTGTTCTTATTCACTCAGAATCACAACATACATGAAATTACTTAATATCCAGGCCAGGCCACCAATGATACTTCACTGATGCTATAGCTTATGACTGCTAGGAATCCCTTCCATGTTGTTTATCTGTTTAGTTTATTAATGAAGGAAACCTTATGGTCACCATTATATAAACACATTGCCATGTATTATTTTCATTTTGTCCAATTACTTTTTTGTATGTCTGTTAATCCCTGATAGTGAACAGCTTTAGATTCATAGAAATAATCTAAATAAGTAATTCAGTGCATACATGCTTATAAACTGTGTAAACTCCAGCAAACTGAAGGATTACATAAAGCCAAAAGTTGAGGGTATATGCATTTATCATCAGCACCTTGGTCTGGGCTACGTTATATCATCTCCATAGTGGAAGTCGCTAGCAGCTGAGTGGTATCACTGAAGTTTACAACTGATGATTGACTACGAGGGGGTATCAAACCTTGGGACTAGCCTCCATGTAGTACACCACTGTCTTTCTTTTACCCAAGTCAATATACAATCAGGCAAGAGTCAGCCCAAAATAGGAGGCTAAGTGACTATTTGATAGGCAGCAAAACAAAATTCCTTAATCAAAACATTTAAAGAAATATCATTAGGGAAGTAGAATTGAAAACCCAGGAGAGGATTCTGCTTTAATCAAGCAAGGAAAAGTAAGCACAGCCTATGTTTCATTAATTTAATTACATACAGCAGATACTGCAGAAATCTATGTATGTATGTGTGTATATATGCATGTATGTATGTATGTATGTTTGTATGCATGTTGAATGGCTGTGAAAATATTTTGATGATAATATTGCATACTGCATCCTAATGAGTGTATAATGAAAACGCTCTCATGTTCATAGGTAGGAGTATGAGTGCAGGGTATAGCCTTATCACCCCTACTACAGAAACTTGGACAAAGTATTGATTCAGCTGTGTCCATTTTCTGTTTTTGCTTCAGACATCTGCTAATTCGTGTCAGGATGCGGGTCATCAGATAGTTGGTATTCAGATACACAAACATTTATTGAGAAACTATACATGGTACATATGGGGCAAGGAACAGAAGGAAAAAAAAATCGTCAGAAGAATTTAGACAGGGAATGTATACACATTGAATGAACTGCACAAAATCTTTATAGGGCTGTCAGCTGCCCTCCTTGGAATGTACTTAATTATATACCTGTAACGGCACAGGAAGCAAGATAAAAAAATACTGTTTGTATTCTGCAGATTGGAAATATTCACTGCTACCATTTTTGCGAGGCAATAGCACACTGCATGTGTTGCTTTAATGGCAGACAAGTAATGCCATTTAAAAAATCAGAGGGGATTTAATCATTTTACATTTTACTAGCAATGAAGATTAAAGGGTTTCTAGTTCTAGTATTTGCTCATAAATTATAACACTGGATTTTCAGTTGCAGATCATTTTTGAACTACAGTTGTTTCATGATCACCATCAAATGCAGTTAATGTTTAATAAGTTTATCAGTGACCTATGTATAAATTCATGATTAAAAGTATTTACTTTCAACATTGTCATGAAAGTCCTTGAGCAGTGGAAGATAAGGCCATTGTAGGACTATATAATATTCAGGACTCTGCTTACTGGCACTGGGAAGAAACTCAAAATGAAGAGCATTATACTTTTTGCTTTGTTGGGGGCAGCAGGTAAAGATTTTCTTTTCTTTAATTTCATTTGCAGGTCTTAATCAGCCCTAGAACATGACAGTGTAAGGCATTTTCATTTGACAAGTAACAAGTAAAGGGAAATGTGCGACTAACCAAACCATATGTAGATGGATAAAGCCTTGACATCTACCTGGTTGACCTGGATTAGCAGCATGAGTGATTGACAGTGTTGGAAGAGAGGATGGATGGTGTCTCTCCTGGTAGGGAAGGTTGCCTCCCAACCAGTCATGCCTACCATACTGCTGATAAGTAACAGAAGTCTTAGGTCATGGAAGGAAGGATCCAGTGAAGGGCGGCATGCACACTGTGATTTCTGAGGCCATGATGGTAGATCTGATCCTGCATGTGAATGAGTACACATGCATGGAAGAGGTGGGGGTTGGGTGGTCCCTGTGGTAATACAAGTGTTTATGCAACCAACGGGGGAGGTGTTAGGAGCTTAATTACAAACTGCTGGTGTTATCAGGATGCTGAAAGAGCACAGACTTTCCTGATGTCAGGATGATGGCCCCCCTGGGGATCAGATGATGATCCTCACTGCTAGGGAATGACTCAGGTCACATACCATTGGGAAGGCCTGATAGTTTTCAAGCAGAGGGGAAAAAAGGATTAAGAAAAAAATATATTTTTATCATATTATCACTGCCATTTTACCAGCTGTGCAGCAATGAAAGTCTGATTTTTCAATTATCTATCCAGGATGACGATGCAATTGTAGGCAGTGTTCCCACTGTTCAGAACATTTAAACTACTTTATTTATATATCTAGTCACATCTAGTAACAACACGGTTTTTAAAAAGCAGGATGAGTTTGGCTTTCCATTAACCCATCTTACATCAAAATCCCAGGAGTTTTATGCACCATTTTCTCATATAAACTGAATTGCCTAAACATAACCTTGGTTAACTGTGTGATTTATTACTTCTTGCAGTCCAATACAGTTCAGGTATAATGTAGAAGTGAGGCTTGGATGTATTATTTCATGACCGCTGTCAGCTCTGGGTTGGTTTATGGCATCTCTTGCAGTTGCAACTGACAACCTCCCACAGCTTTAATTTCATGCTGAGTCATCATACATTATATTGTTTTCAGTGCATACTTCTGTAATGAGATCTTACCTAACTGGCCACATATGTTATGCTACCTTTTGTTAGAGGACAAAGACAGTTGCATACATTATAGCCCTCCTGGTCCCCTAATGCAGCATGTATTATATCTCAACAATGACCTCATCCTATGTAAACATTAGCACCATACTATATACCATTCTTGGTTTTATGATGGAGACTGCAGTTTATTCTAGCCATTAATACCTCTCTAATGTACTGGTGATCACATTTCCTTTTATAATGTAACTTTCACCATACTGTGTGTCATTCTGATTCTATAATTCAGTTTGTAGTTTTTTAATTTCTCCAAGTATTTTGGGTTTCTAATACCATGACGGGAATGGACCCCATTCCAAAGTCAAAGTACTATTAAACTTCATGAAATTAGTATTGTTTCAATGTTTGATGTCAGCCAAAAATGCTCTTCGCAGCACCCGCAATGTGCCCAGTAATGACTCCTTCTGCAGTTTATAAGATACATGTATTGGTAACATATCTAAATACGACTGTAAATTCTTTTTTACAAGACCTGTTGATATTATTACTATTGGAACTGTCTGTGTATCTTTCTTCCACATCACTCTCATTTCTGCCTGCAGATCTTGATATTTTATGTAGCATTCTGGATTCCATAATGCAGTAGAAGACCGTATAGAATTTTTGACTCTGTTGTTCAGCCTGAATACAGAATATGCCATAACTGATTTATTCTTAGTCAATTAGTCTATGAACTCACTTATTTTCCCAAATTTGAAAATAATTGACAGGTGTCATATCACGTTGTTCTTACCTCAGTTTGATTTACTGCTATTTGAATTACTTAACAGAGGTTAAATAATAGATAACAATATCTAGCAGTCACAGCAGTTCTGTTTGATATTATGTTCATAGATTCATACATAGGTACGAGGCAACCATTATAATACTAGACAAAAGTCCATAATCAAAAGTTACCTCCAGCCTCAAGGAGGGCAAGACAAAATGGACCACAGGGGAAATATGAGGCTGCCTATCAAAGTATCCAGGCTTACCTTCAAGCTTTCAAGGATGCTACACTTCTTGACATGTAGTGCAAGTCTGATCCAGAGATAGGGAATATGGGGTGATATGAATCTAGAATACCAGCATGTCTTATTTATCTGTTCATGATGGTTTAGTCCTTTTAATAATTTATTTGAGATTTATTTGTTTAGCAAAAGAATAAGGAGGTCATAACGGATTGCATCTTTCACAGCTTGAAAGGCTAGGCACAGATCTCCATGGAGGAGTCTATAAGAGACTGAGGACTGAGAGGGTGCTAATCTGTCTGGATAACTAAGATTTTTGAGGCGACTGATCTTTGTAGTCATGAATATCAGAGGTCTCTCAGGCTGAGTGCTATGTTTAGACTAATACATTACAAAAGGTGAATTGCATTAAATAATGGGTCTAATAAGAAATTAATAAAGGGAAATTAAGACATTTTGTATCTGGAGGACTTATCTTTGGAAATTAGGTAAGTGAGATAGTGGATAGTGGGGACTTTATGGCCAAACAATAAATAATTAAAAGCAGTGCCTGGATCCATTTCAACAGTGACTGATTTTGGTGGGTATCACCTATATAGTATTTGAAAATATTTTGTTTACCAAAATTAACTACTAATTTTTTTTCATATTTAATTTGAGAAAAATGTACTATTGTTTACTCAGGTAAACAAAATGTGTGAGTCACAATTGCTAAGAACTATGCTTGATAGCAGTAAACTTTTCAGAGCCTATGCAATGAACATTCAGACCAGGGTTAACTCTCTAGCTGATGAGATATACATTTTTTTTATAACAACTAATTGCCAATGGTTGAATTCTATCCAAAACTTTCATGTGGTAACAAAACAATTGCTCATAATTGCAGGAGTCCTTGAATCTAAGTATCTGTCTTGCTTGGAATGACTGTGGATCTGGGTTCAGATAGCTTAGAGAGAGCTCAGGATGCCATTTTATGTTTGATTTCTAGTATGATACACCTCTTGTAGTTCAAAACGTGTCATCAGGTTTTACTTTAGCATGATCACGCCTTGTACTACTTCATACTTCTCAACCTCATAGCATAAGGAATCTGTACAAATGCAAAAAATAACAGGGGGGGGGGCAGAGGCCCAAAAACAGGAACATATGAAGTCTGAAACTCAAATGTCTGTCATTATATAGTGAATTCAATCCTCACTGAATTATCAGAAAACCACAAACTGTATGAGGGACAGACCAAAATATACAGTAAAAATCAGGACATTATGCAAAAATCTGGACAGTTGAGAGGTATGACTACTGTCACAACAGCTATGCAACTGAAATAGTACAATTTTTAAGAATTGTTGACTGCCCATAAAAAGAAATGGCAATTTTATACTGTAAAGACAATAACATTTTTTTTTATTTTAGTTGCTTTTCCGATTGAGGAAGACAAAATTGTTGGTGGCTATGAATGCCCAAAGCACTCAGTTCCCTGGCAAGTCTCATTAAATGCTGGATACCACTTCTGTGGAGGGTCTTTGATCGCCAGTCAATGGGTCGTGTCTGCTGCTCACTGTTATAAATCGTAAGAATATTTTTTCTAAAACTTATTATTGCTAGTGTACTGACTAAGGACTGTATTCCCCTGGTTATTATATATGAAAAAATTGCAGAATAAGCAGAAATTATGTGTAGGACTTCACATAAAAAGTATGTGGAAATTGTATATAGAAGTATACTTTTATTTGAAACTCAAATATTGTGCCAATGAGGCACAATAACGTTAACGGTATTTTTAAGGTGGTGTATTATTTCAGTTGTTTCACAGTGCATGTTTAAAATGTTTTCAACTTATATTTTATTTATTTGAACTTGCCTTCATGTACATCCATTTAGACGTATTGCATTTCAGTTGACTGACCCACTGTACATCAAGCATCGTCATGATAATATATCGATAACAAAAGTTTCTGAAGTGCTGTAAACCTGGAGATTTAATACCTTGATGTTCATATTTTAAGCTCCTTTCCTTCCTGAACATACTGTCTTCTACTGAACATTTACAAATTGCAAGAACTAAGTGAAAGGAAATAAAAGTATATTAAGTGCTTAAATAAAACTAAGTACTATTCTGTCTTGATTTAAAATTGGCAAAGAAAAATCACATTATTAACTCAATATATATTGTATATAACATAATAAAGCGTCATTAAAGAGTTGTCATATTGGCAGATTATATTCTGATGTGTAGCTTGTTAGCTGTTTAGATAAAACCATACTGGAATGCAGAATAGTAACATTACAGTTAAAAACATCAGATGGAAACAAGTAATAGTTTTAAATAAATTCTGAATGTATTTAGCAGCCAGCTTTGTGTTGAGTATAATGGAGAGGGTAGCTTATCTGTTAGAAATACCAAGCATGAACATAATGAGAGTGTCATTAAAGTGAAGAATTTACCAGGGCATTGCCTATCTGTATGGAAACAGATTCTGACTCTTTTCATAAACTTGCATTACAGATCCATTCAGGTCAGACTTGGAGAACATAATATTGAAGTGAATGAGGGCACTGAACAGTTCATCAGTTCATCTAGGGTTATCAGACATGAGAGCTACAGCTCGTACACCTTGGATAACGACATTATGTTGATCAAGCTCAGCAGTCCTGCAAACCTCAACAGCAACGCAAATGTTGTTCCCCTTCCCAGTTCCTGTGCTTCTGCTGGGACAAGCTGTCTCATTTCTGGATGGGGGAATACCTCTGGCACTGGATGTAAGTGAAAATAACTTGCACATGCATTTAATTCAGCTGCTATTGTTAGTGTTATGTTGATCATTTTTGGATTATGAGTTGTTTAACTGGAAATAAATTAGAATTCAACCTACCTTTAGTTTTAAGCGGCTAGAGGCCGTCTTCAGTGACATTTCTGAATTTCTCTTCATGGTCTCTTCTTGTAAAATACCACTGAGTTATGCTACTAAATAATGTTTATAAAGCAATAAATAGAAAACTGACAGAGGAGAATAAGTGAGAATGTTTTGCTTTCAAGAAAGTATGTGGCACTTAGAACAAAGATTAACCATTGATGGAAACAGTGAGAGATAGAAAGTCAACCTTTTCTCTTTGGCTGCTCACAAACCCTTCTCTGATACATAGCATACTATTAGAAATCCATCAGAATTTTTTATCAACTTTTGATTTCCATCCCTTCCAACCCTGATACATCTTATAAACTCACTCCTACAAACTCCATACAATTAACAATACTCCTTAACTATGAAGACTTTCTTCCTGCACATGACTCTACTACTCTTCTTAGCATGTACCTACCACATCACTTCATACAACTACCCTGCACAAAATAACTTCCCCCTTACCCATAGTTCCACTGCCATTATTACTCCCATCCCAGCCAATTACTCCCTAACAATAATCCCCACCCCATTCAACACTACTACCATAAGATATACCCATCTCAAGCCCATGACCACCTACCCCAAATCAACAGCAGCCCATAAATACCTAACAATACTACAAAAAACAGTTAAACTATTGCAAAACAATCAACAACAACTCCTAAATGCTGGAGATATCCACCTAAACCCAGGACCTTATGATATAAATCCTCTGGCTAAACCACAATATCTTCCCAATCTAACCCAAATTAACATCAGGCCATTAAGTATTCTACTCCTCCTAAATCTCCACCACTACATTTTGATGAGAAAAAATATAGGATGCTTGGAAGTTTAAAGAATGTTGTAGAGTGAACTCCCAACCTACAATGGCCAGCCTACACATGGGATAATACCTTGCCCCCTAATTTGTTCATGTACCACATCAATGGGATATTGTCTGCAACCACCTGCGAAGGCCCTGAAGCTCACAGGTGGCAAAGAGATTTTACAGCTAACATCCCCTTCACCTTCATGCTTTGAGCTGTCAGTTGTTCCAAAGCATCTTCACTTTTACCATCATTGAAACAGCACATCATGTAAAATCATATGTATCTATTGTTACAGACTGACTGAGAGAGAATGGGAGACCTGGATTCAAAGAAATCTGTTCTCTTCACCAAAACAGTTCTCTCTTAAAAAGCCCAACAGTGGGATCCTGAAAGTCCAATGGGTGCAAACTGCCTTTAAAAACATTGACTTTTTCTCATTTGCTACCTGGAAACAAGAATCATAAGAACCATAGAAATCACAGCTCCTAATATCCTGAGATAATAATCTGTTGCCTGCAAATAGTCATCATAATCATATAAACTTCTCAAAGAATGTTTAACAACCTGTAAAAGAGAAGCAAGAACAGAATTCAGACAATACCCACCCTTTGAAGATGACAGGATATCAGAAATATTCCTCAAGTTTTCAAAACACTCCGACAAATATTTCAGTATAAGAACCTGAAATTCAGAATGTATTTATTTATTGGCATTTGTTTATCAGGATGGCCTAGCTGGGTGAGTTACTCATTTTCAGTGAAGGCCTGGGAGAAAAGCTGTATAGTACTTAAATATTTGAACGATAGATTGATATGTTGTTCACAACAGGGTAGAATGAAATGTATAATTAAACTGGAGGCAATACATTAATTAAAGTAAACATCAGATACAATTATTCTGAAGGCTGAAGTTGTATAGGAATAAAATGACTTTGTAAACTGGTAAAGTTTTTTCATCCTTGTCTGAAGGTAAAGGATTATCATTCAACAGATTTTTATTAGCAGCTGAACTAGAAATATAAATAGCTGTCGGGTCTGACCTGAGATTCAAAGACAAATATCTGTAAGGCTGAGGAACCTTATAAAGTCTGTCTGCCTTTTTTAGGGGTTTAAGTTTGACTGTCAGGTATATCGTTGGCAATGTTGAAAACATCCTCCAAGAAAGGAGGAAATGGAGTTGGCAGTGGTGCATCCACTTGTAACATGTCATACTCTTTCCTGAAGGATGTAAGAACTTCAACTTGTAGCCATTAAAATAAATTATTCATTCTGAACACAGTTACAGAAAAAGAAAATCCCTCTATAGGAAACATTTTCCTGTGAATCACAATGTGGGATCTGGGAAAAATACCAAAAAAAGCACTATCATATCCCTTTCGTTCATCTGACAAGAAATCCTCAGAAACTCAGGAAACTGATTTCTTTTTTCCACAAAAATCCCATTCATTCTCTAGAGGTTATAAAGCCTGCAGTAAAACTTAAGCCAGACTAATAAAGGAAGATAAATGTTTTACTGTATGTTTCTTTTTTAGAGATATCCCTAGAGGGAGGCCAACTCAAGAATGGTACCTCCTCCCAGGATAAGGGTCCCTTCTCCTATCTAGACAAGAACGCACTCCCTGCTGAAACTCCCATGTCAAAAGAAAGTGGCTCTCTCATACCTGCAAGGGATATCTAATCACCTGTAGAAGATGTGGCTAACACCTAGTCTGTGGTTCCTGAAGTGGCTACACCAGAGAGCTCTGGAGAAAAAGATGAGTGGTCTGAGGAATGGCCATTGGCCCCAACAGAGTCACCCACTAGTGACTGAGACACTGTCTGAGCTCACTGTGTATGCAAGGGCTCATTGGTAGTTTTCTTCTTCTGGGGGGGTGAGATACTGGTAAATTGTTCCATGTCCCTGCTGAAAATGAAGCCTAATCCCTGGCAAGCAGTGCTGGAAGGAGTAAGTCAGTCATCACAAAAGTGTACCAAGCACCCTGTAAAACATTTACAATGTCTTTAAAGCACAGGAGACATAGTAAACAATACAAATTAGTTCATAATCACCACAAAATAGTGTCCCAATTAGTTAAACAGTCCCTGCAAAAAATAAGCTACCAGACAATGCTAATCCTGTCAAAATAGCAAACATAATGATGACAGCATTCTTAAAGAGACCGGGCATTTATTTCTCACAAAAAATAAAATATTTAGAAGGAAGTCCAAAAAGGGAACTTAAAAGTCTCAGCACTGAAAGACAGGAGCCAACTGTTGCTCCTCAGGAGGAGTACTGTCATGGGCTGTAAAAGGTACTGAAGGGTTTTAGAGCCCTGGCTGCTGTCTTCTCCATATAGAAGTTCGATTTGAGGGCAGTCTGAGTGCATATGTGGAGGAGGCAAAGTCTTTGGAAGAGTGGCTGTCTGTTATATCCCTGCGGAGATATAATACCTATAGGTTCATAAGTAAGTACTAGGCTAGCTGCCCGTGGAGGCCATTTTAAGCCTAGCCCATTTGCCTTTTGATGATCAGATTATCCTATCCCATTTGATATTAGATTGACCTAACCCATCCCTTGCATCAATAATTATATATTACCCATAATGAGAATAACTGGAATCATACCATAGATCATTATAAGGCATTTATGAGCTGCCTCTGTCCATTAGTAGTACAGGAGACAGTCCTGGGGTAAATTTTCTGTTTCCCATCCATAGATCCAAGATGCTTTTGAATATGGACAAGGATGTGCTTTGTTTTATATGGATGGGGAGTCTTTTCCAAACAGTGGTATCCTCTGTGAGAAATACCTGTCCCTCCAAACCATTCTGTTGATGCAGGAGAGGCTTATATCCTTTGACTGAATATTTCTGATGCCATTCAATTTACTGATGTGCAGTAAATCCATCAGTATTAGTTCAGAGGATGCCTTGCATGTTAGACACAGGTCAACTCTTAGCAGTCTGTAGGATACGAAATATAGTGAGAGGGCTTTGAACTGGTCCACGTAGGATGTATTATTTAGGCCTTATGTCCTTTTAGTAAAGCATCTATGTGGGTGTTCTGGTTGTTGTATGTGTCTGGGCAGATATATGCTGAAAGGGGCATTATACTCAATGATGGACCTAATGAGAACTGAGTAAAGGGGGGGGCAGTGACATCCCTAGAGCTTGACACAGTCCCTTTGTTTATAAGCTGCACAATATAGAAGGGCACTCTGTCAGGCAGAGTAGACAGTGGACACTCTGAGTGTGAATTAATGCCAGCATAGAGTCAGGTAGTGTCAGCTAACCCAAGGCTAGAGAGAAGTCAAGCAACTGAAAGTGACAATGAAGGCATGATACAGAGGCCATGTAATGATGGGCATCATACCCTTGAAGTATCCATGATGAATCCAACCACACAGTACCTAAACTTCCTGAGATGAACAGAAACTAGAAAGAGCAGTCCAGTAAATCTGAAGTCCAAATGAACAACCTTGGGAATAAGCTACACCAAGCTATACTTTCTATAACAGGGAAAATCACATTTATACAGTGCTGAAAGAGAGTCTAGCTTAGGGCAGGCTGAAATTAACTGGACATAAAGTCCAGTAGTCTGGGTAAGATCCAGTAAGTAAATCTATTACCCAACCAGTGTTGCTGCACAAACATTTCACCACGATAATGTGATATATTTTAAATTTTCTGTAAATCTTACTACCATGCATGCCACTAAAAATGTAAGTAATTCCACCCACCAATTCAGTAAATAATGTGATTTCAAATAAGTAAGTGAATATATACATAAAAACACAATCAATTTTGGATACTGCTCGATTTTGCTCCTGACACAAGTACCTATTATACTAGAATGACATTTTAATCCAATGCTCTATTCATCAGTATAATATGGTGTGTTTGTGTGTGTGTGTGTGTGTGTGTGTGTGTGTGTGTGTGTGTGTGTGTGTGTGCGTGTGCGCGCGCGCGTGTGTGTCTGTGTCTCTCTCTCTCTCTCTCTCTATATATATATATATATATATATATATATATATATATATATATATATATATATATATGTATATATAGATAGATTCTATATAGATATAGATATATTACATTACTTTGTG
The DNA here is from genome assembly GCF_019279795.1 of Protopterus annectens. Classification (NCBI taxonomy): domain Eukaryota; kingdom Metazoa; phylum Chordata; order Ceratodontiformes; family Protopteridae; genus Protopterus; species Protopterus annectens. The sequence goes on from NC_056741.1 coordinate 1,198,661,798, forward strand.
ATTCAGTCTTTGTAGAGCATCTCTTGTTTGCTCACATCAGCATTTGATTTTTGATGAAGTAATCATATATATATATATATATATATATATATATATATATATATATATATATATATATATGGGTCTAATTCATTTGCCCTAACTTTTGATTGACCGGCACCCATTTGCCCGAGACCAAATGACCAAAATTCCATTTGACCGACAAGTACTATTGGCAAGAAAAAGGGATAGCCCCCTTCCTCATTGTAGTGCGACCCTGGAGTTAGAATATATAGTTAGGGGAGTGTGGGGGGCACAGCCCCCACAATGGTGGGTGTGGGGGGTGAAACCCCCCACTTAATTTCATATTATATTGTTTAGTTTTGCTTTAATATTTCTTAGTAAGACAAAGGTAAATGGGGGGCTTCACCCCCCACACCCCCCCATTGTGGGGGGGCTGTGCCCCCCACACCCCCCTAACTATATATTCTAACTCCAGGTCGCAATACAGTGAGGAAGGGGGCATATTTCATTTACTTGCCAATAATACTTGTCGGTCAAATGAAGTGTTGATCAAATGAAATTTCGGTCAAATGGGTTGGAGCAAATGGGTGTCAGTCAATCAGAAGTTAAGGTAAATGAAGTAGACCCATATATATATATATATATATAGATATATATATATATATATATATATATATATACATATACATATATATATATATATATATATATATATATATATATATATATATATATATATATATATGTGTGTGTGTGTGTGTGTGAGTGAGACACAGAGAGAGAGAAAGTGTGTGTTTTAGAAGATTCATTCATTTATTTAGTTTCATTTATTCTGTGGGGAAATCCAACTGAGCAAAAATACCCTTTTTAGCAGATGTCTGAGATGAAAATTTCAATTCAAAATAAAATGAACACAGCCACAGCAGGTTTCCAATTTACTAGTAACGATGTGAAAAACAACAACCTACATCTGGGAGTATATACCAGTAAAGAAGCAAGATCCAATGTATCTGTATTAATAGATTAAAAGTTGTGTTCATTTTTTAGGATGATTAAGATTAGCAGACAGTGAGGTTAAGGAAGTTTCTCCTTTTCTGTAAAGTTACGCAGTCTGAGTTAATATGTTCTGAGATGCATGACTTTAATTTTTGTTTTTGTTAGGTGACACTTTTGATTTTTTTTGTAAGTATTTGCCTTTCTACTGAATGCATACTTGATGACTGCTTATATACTCAAACACACATAAATGAGAGTAATGTATTTATTTATTTAATGCTGGCCTTTACATGTCATTCTGTTTTTTGATGTTCTTGAGGTTTATTTGTAGCACATAGACTTTATAACAGTTATTAATGTATGAAGTTACATATTTTTTTTCAGTTTGGCATCAGAAACCTTCAGGACTTTTACTCTCATAGAAAGCGGGCTGAGTATTTCCACCATTAGTAATTATATTATTGTTTTGAACATAAAAAGCAATATCTTCCAGAGTGCTGAAAACCTTTGTTTCGATAAACTAAAAAAAAATTAAGATGTGCAGGAAAAGGGATATTGGCTTTTTTAAGTATATTTACTGAGGACCAACATGCTTTTCTTTTTTGCATATTCAAATGAAAAGTTAATGACAAAATTGAAAATATAATGCTCAAATTTGATAGGAGTTTCTGATCAAACTGTTTTAAAAATTAACTTGTTGCCAACATAAGAAATACATTTCACAATTAAAGATATTAGAGGAGATGCTGGTTTGGTAGATTGTACAAGTAGTCTGTGTGCTCTTTTAATCACAGAAGAAAGTCTATTCTGTAAATTCAGGATTTTTGCAAGCCAGATGGTTGGAGAATTGACTGTGTTATTGATTTCCTTTTTTGATGCAGCATACACTCTTGTGGTGTTTTTCCTTTCCCTTTTCCTAAATTATCTAATGTGTCCTAAAAATTAATATTTTCCTTTTAAAGAATATCATGTTGTACTTGGTTCTACTATAAAGCACCAACTTTCTTAAAGTCAATAAGCAAAAAGGACAAAATGGTGCGTCTTTCGGCTTTTCCTGGTTAGGGGTCGCCACAGCGGAACTCCGGTCCGCTAATGATTGGTAGTTGATTTTTACGTGCCAAGTTACCAGCCCTGATGCACAACCTTCAATGAAGGAATGCCCATTTACGCATGTCTCCACACAGAAGATGCTCTAGCTGAGAATCGAACCGGACAGCGTCTTACTGTGAAGCGACAACGCTACCGCAGCACCACCAAAAAGGACAAAATAATTGCCTGAAATACAGCCGGGAGAAAAGATCAATTTTATTTATTTTTTTTTTGTAGGGGGAAGCTCCTTATGCATACTCTCTGAACTTACATATAAGAACTCAATGATTACATCAACTCGAAGAGAAAGATCTCCCAAAATGAATGGATCATTGCCAGTGCACAATTAGGAACTGCGTAGGCAACAATTCCCTATGGAAACAGCATTCTGCATTATGCCTTTCATATTTTTTTAATGTGTTACTGGCACTCACCCCTTTCTCTTCAAGCAACTGATGGGAAGCCATTGTATTTCTTCTCTTTTATCCTCCCATAAATATCAGCAAGACCAATTCCAATGGCCTTAACATGAATTTCTTGCTGCTGAATCGTGTTCTTTAAAATTTGTTTGTTGCAATTTTCTTACACAGCATCCATATTCAAACGAAGCTGATTGATTTTTAATTATAATTTCTATAAATATTATTCTACTTGTTGAAGGTCGTTTTTCACAGCAGGTCATATTAATAAGATTTGTGAGTGCTCATTTTTCTGTAGCTTCAAATTGATTGGCTACAGGAAAGATGCTATAAAAAGATTACGATCCACAACTTTACCGATTTAGACTGAAATTAAGTTCAAGAAAGTTTTTAGATCAAGTGAACTTATAAAACTGCCCTTCATTCATTTTCACTGTTCAGATTAAACAGTTTAATTGAAATGAATGGAGGAGGAGGCGGGTCTATGCAAGCAAGCAATACAATTAAAGAAGCAAGTCAATCCAGGATAGGACATTAGTCTAACTAAAGATGTGATCTCACATACATACGCACACATGCATGCACGCACGCGCAAACACATGCACGCCCACAAGCGCATACACGCACACGCGCACACGTAAGAAGAAAAGTTCCATTAAAGTTACAAAAAAATATTAAGAAATTACAAAGGAAAAAAGAATTTCAGTTTCCTAACAGTAGAAAGTAGTTTTAGAATCATGTAATGGGTAATACGATTAAGACATAGGTTAATACAAAATTATTTCTATAGTAACGTTATGCAATAATAAACAGGTTGCATTTACATATACAGCAATGTACAATTTTCATTTACATAGGAATGATGAAAAGCACTATTATAGCTATGAATGTAGACAGGATTTATTTACATTATTTACAGGATTAGGTAGGAGAGATGGAAATTTAGGGGTTGGTGATAATCTAGAGATGTGAGGGAGATAGAGAAAGTTAGTCAAGGTGTGAACAGCACCCTTCTGCTTCTTCCTTCTTGCTTCTGAAGAAGGGTATGAGGCAGAAATGATAACCCTTGTACCTCATATGCCATTTTAACCCCTACACCTCTCTGTCTCAAACGTCAGCACTGTACAGCAGACCTAAACACTCTAATTTGGAAATATGGCAGTAAATATATTAATCAAATGTCAAGCCTTCTTTCAGAAACAGCACTTATATTTAACTTCCGAGATTGTTTTTGTTAGATAGTACTCTTTTACTTTGAAGATTATATAGGATAAGATGTTGTAGATGCTTGCTTCTTGCCTGTGATTGCCGGCATAAGTATCTTGAATGCATCCTTGTTTGATAGCATGTAGTAAGATAATAAGCATGTTTAATTTATACATTTAATGCAGGCTGCTGTGGTAGTCACTCAAATGATGATGGTGGTATGAGCATATATCTATAGAATATGATTCGTTTTTCATGCAACAGCTATGTGGAAGTGTTTTGTATACCTTATCTATACATCCTTTTTTCTTGAGCTGCATTAAATAGTTTTTTAAAAGTGTAATACTGTTGTTCTAGTTACTACAGACTTATTTTTAACTTCTATCAGTGAAACTATGCATGTAAAATAAGTGATATTCATATTTAGGTGCCATGCATTTCTTTGCGTTAAAAGTCAGAGATGGCATTATCTATAAACTGACAAATGTAGAAATTAAGGTTTTCTGCATATCTTTTTCTCCAGGTAACAGTTGAAAAGCACAAAAAAGGTTATATTTTATTTATCACCTTGCTCATATGGTTGTGTCCCACCACATTAACATGTTTTCTTATCACTATGTTTCATTTCCTTCATGGTCAGGTGTGAAGTTTGTAATAGGAAAAGGGACAGTCAATTATTCGAATGGGGATAGTAACATTTTGAATAAAATTAAGGTAATGATTTTAATTAATGCCAAAAACTTCAGAGCAATATAATATAATATAATTAAAGCACTATTTCAACTAAATTCCAAACTTGTACATGATTCAAAAATAATCAACCAATGCTTTTATATATTAGTAAGGGGTACTATTACTTATGTGGTATATAATATCACTAGACTATTTTTATTAACTAGGATGTGCCTGTCATACCCACCTGTTTGTAGGTGGTTTTGTTTATGCATTATAGCATAGATGCATGAGGGATCCATTATTATAGACTTAGAGCCAGATTCATGTTGGTCATCCTAAAATGTGCACTCTCTCACTCAAACAGCAGGAGCTCTCTTCACTCCACTGAGAACTGGCCATCTGCAAAGCTGTACCTGTAAGCAACAACTGCTAGGATTATTTGCTTTTGGACAATAGCCTGAGGACATCAAATTGTACCCTCTGTCACTCAAACATTGATTGCACATCAACCCACTGAGGAGTGACACTATGCAAAGCAGCACCCTACTGGGATTATTTGTTATTTTGTAATGTAAACATGCTTAACATGAAGAGCCTAGCTAAATGTTAAAGTGAAGTGGTCAGATATTTAGTAATCTGCACTGGACAGTGGCTGTGATATCTCAACAAGGGAATAGCTCTTATACTCTATGGCCTGCTAACCTACTTGGTCACTGTCCATTCCTGTAACCATCAGCTTACACTGTCTAAAGCAGTTATGTCCATCCCCTAGCTCCTTGTTTTCTCCTTTCAGTAACTGAAAAAAAATGTATGTTTGGCTTTGTTTCCATGCTAATAGTGCAGCAACAGTTATAAATTGTTTGTTTTCTGAAGTAAAGGGCCTTCCAGGTTAGGTTACAAAGCAGCCAAGGCTTGAAGTCCATGCTGCGGTAAGGGCAAATTTAAACCTCAGTCCCCTGGTTAAGCTTGGACCACTGAATTAGAATGTAACCCCCTAAATCTCCTCCTCAGTTAGGTCTCCCCATCCATGTGCTCATCATCTTTCTTCGTGGCACAGGTATGTATTATAAAACAATAACTGAAATGTTATATTGCATGAGTGTGTGAAACAGTGAGACTGCATTGTTAGTGTGCTGAATCTGTATTTTGTATTGTAGTTGGAGAAGCATTAGGTATGTTGAGACTGTGCCCTTGAACACTTATGTGATTCACATATGTAGTTCCATGTGCTGATGCCGTGATATTTACAACTCTCTGTGAAGATTCTAATCAATTTAATGTAAGCTTTCTCAGTGATGTTTTCATAACTTACATAGTCATATACTGCTCTGATCTAATGATTAGCTATATACAGCCCTCCACAACTTCACTGCATGCCTACATCAGTACACCTCCTTCTGTACATATTTTTCCATACATTCAGACAATTTGCAAACTTCCATACACTCTTAGAACAGCAAGAAGTCTCTAACTTTGTGTCACTGTGTTTCTTCCTCCATCTCTAGGAATAAGTTAGCTTCCTACATTTTAACTTTTTTGCCTCCTTATAAAATTCAGTACTCATTTTCTCCCTTTTCTTTCCTTTCAGAGCCCATGGTATCAAACTGTGTCCTCCATCAGTTAAACAGCTGGAGTTCTGCACACAACATCTGTATTAACAACTCTGCTTGTTAAACGTAGCTAAGGATAAGGCATATGAAGAGTTGTATAAGAGAATGGACACTAAAGAGGGAGAAAAGGACCTGTACCGATTGGCTAGACAGAGGGACAGAGCTGGGAAAGATGTGCAGCAAGTAAGAAAGATAAGGGATAGTGAGGGAAAGGCACGCACAAGAGAGGAAAGTGTGTTGAGTAGATGGAAAGAGTATTTTGACAGGCTGATGAATGAAGAGAATGAGAGAGAGAAGGTTGGATGATATGGGGATAGTGAATCAGGAAGTGAAACAGATTAGCAAGGAGGAAGTAAGGACAGCTATGAAGAGGATGAAGAATGGAAAGGCTGTTGGCCCAGATGACATCCCAATAGAAGCATGGAGGTGCTTAGGAGAAATGGCAGTGGAATTTTTAACTAAATTGTTTAATGAAATTTTGGAAAGTCAGAGGATGCCTGAGGAGTGGGGAAAAAGTGTTTTGGTACCAATCTTTGAGAATAAGGGTGATGTGCAGAGCTGCGGTAACTACAGAGGGATAAAATTGATCAGTCACAGCTTGAAGTTATGGGAAAGAGTAGTAGAAGCTAGGTTAAGAAGGGAGGTGATGATTAGTGATCAGCAGTATGGTTTCATGCCAGGAAAGAGCACTACAGATGCAATGTTTGCTCTGAGAGTGTTATTGGAGAAATACAGAGAAGGTCAGAAGGAGCTGCATTGTGTCTTTGTAGACTTGGAGAAAGCATATGACAGGGTGCCTAGAGAAGAGTTGTGGTATTGTATGAGGAAGTCGGGAGTGGCAGAGAAGTATGTAAGAGTGGTACAGGATATGTACGAGGGTAGTGTGACAGTGGTGAGGACTGCAGTGGGAGTGACAGATCCATTCAAGGTGGAGGTGGGATTACATCAAGGATCAGCTCTGAGTCCTTTTTTATTTGCAGTGGTGATGGACAGGTTGACAGATGAGATCAGACAGGAGGCCCCGTGGGCTATGATGTTTGCAGATGACATTGTGATCTGTTGTGAGAGTAGAAATCAGGTTGAGGAGAGACTGGAGAGGTGGAGATATGCTCTAGAGAGCAGAGGAATGAAAGTCAGCAGGGCTAAGACAGAATATAAGTGTGTAAATGAGAGGGAGGGTAGAGGAATGGTGAGGATGCAGGGAGTAGAGTTGGTAAAGGTGGATGAGTTTAAGTACTTGGGATCAACAGTTCAGAGTAATGGTAAATGTGGAAGAGAGGTGAAGAAGAGAGTACAGGCAGGGTGGAATGGATGGAGAAGAGTGTCAGTAGTGATTTGTGACAGACGGGTACCAGTAAGAGTGAAAGGGAAGGTCTACAAGAGGGTAGTGAGACCAGCTATGTTATATGGGTTGGAGACATTGGCATTGACATAAAGGCAGGAGTCAGAGCTGGATGTGGCAGAGTTAAAGATGTTAAGATTTGCACTCGGTGTGACTAGGATGGATAGGATTAGGAATCAGTATATTAGAGGGTCAGCTCATGTTGGACAGTTTGGAGACAAAGCAAGAGAGATGAGATTGCGTTGGTTTGGACATGTGCTGAGGAGGGATGATGGGTATATTGGGAAAGAGATGCTAAGGATGGAGCTCCCAGATAAGAGGAAAAGAGGAAGGCCTAAGATAAGGTTTATGGACGTGGTGAGAGAGGACATGCAGGTGGTTGGTGTGACAGAGCAAGATGCAGAGGATAGGAAGAAATGGAAAGAGATGATCCACTGTGGCAACCCCTAACGGGAAAAGCCAAAAGATGATGATGATGCAAAAGCTGTACCTGTGAGCAGCAGCCAATTGAGATAATGTGTTACTGTATTGATGGGAGTAAGTGTAACATGGAAAGCCTAGCTGTGTGTGAGTAAGTGTAACATGGTTAGCTCGGCTATATATTACATTAAAATGGTCAGATATTTACAACTCTTTTCTAGACAGTGGCTCAAGCATCCCCACAAGGGAGTAGTACTTGCACTCTGTCAACCATTCACCTTCTTGGTCACTGTCCAGTTTTGTGACTATTTGATTACACTTTCTGATACAGTCTTCTGCTCTGTTACATTCACAATGAAAAGCACAACGTAACAGCAGTTTATACATGAATGTCCAAATCTGTTTTTAAAAGAAATTACTATTGAATGTTAGACTGCTTCTTAACAATAGGGTCTTCACAGATATGCCTGTTAGGTCATTAGAGAAATGTGTCTAGCTGCCATAGATTCATAAGTTCACTGATGAGTACTACAGAATCTGTCTACAGACTATTTCAGGCCTAAACAAAGAAATTCATAAGTTCTTTCTGGATTTGAGGAGAGCAACACAGAACACCCCAGAGGAGAATTTGAGGATGCTCATCCAGTTATCTAGGTTTACCTTGATGGTGGTAAAAACACTGCTTTGCTTAATAAGCAATGGAAATTTGTTCTAGAAGTTGGGGGTACACTGGAATATGAATATATCATGCCAATATATTTTATTTATCAGTTAATGAAAAATGTGTGCCTTAGCTGGAATCTCTTGTTTTCTGAAGGGAGGGCATGGATTTGCACAGCTGAAAAGATTAGGCTCTGATCACTACGAAGCAGTCTGTCTGGATAACTGAGGGTCCTGAAGCCTTTGCCCTTTCTAGCTAGGAATGTCTAAGTTAGCTTAGAGTGATGTTTTGACAAATGTATACCTAAAGGAGTGTTATACTCGTTACTGTGTCTCATAAGAGATAAGTAAAAGGAAATCATAACTTCACCGGATCTAAAAAATACCTTTGGACATTAGTTTCAGATAGAAGAATGGAGTAGTAAACTACTACAGAGAGATGGTTGCTGAAGGATAAAGAATTATTTACAAGACTATGCTGCTCCATAGCAGCAGTGACTGATTGCAGGTGTTTGTCATCTGTATGGAATGATATAGAAATGCTTTATTCCCCAAAATACAATGTACTGCATTTTTTAAGTTCAAGTTTGATACCTTTATCCTTAAACCAGTTTTTAACACCCATGTTGAAACAATTCTAGATAAATGGATGGATTAAGGAATAACAGTATACAATTTATAGTCAGCTGCAAACTTAGACCTTCTAGATAACCCCCCTGGCCCATGGTTTTCTAAGAAACAAATACCAGTTGGGAGCTGGAATTTAAAGTTCCCTTACTTATTCTCCAGTATCTGCCATGGGTCTTTAAATTTTACTAGAGCTACCGCCAGCTCAGACAGATGGGACCACCATTCATTTCTCAGCTGAAGGAGATGTGCAGTGCCCCCATTTAAAATGAACTGCATTGTCAGTATTGGAAAATTCATCCAAACACATGGTGCAAGAATACAACCTACTATTTTCTGTTCTTCCAGGATCAAAATTAAATGTACTATCTGTTGAGCAATTGTTACCAAACTGTATGACATTTGGTTTCTAAGGTGTGAGGTGTAAAACTGCTCAGAATAGCAGAATGCAACTCATGTCCAGAATACATTTGTGGTACTTTGATTACAACAGAATTAAAAAAGTCATATATATTTCAACAGAAAGCTTATCTTTGTTCAGTTATAATATGCCCAGTCTTCACTGTCTGAAACAACTAATATATTGAGGTCAGATTCATTTCTGACATGCATTTAAATACAAGAAGCAGGATTGTACTGTTAGGCGCATTCTGTGCCAAGCTATCCTGTTGTAACTTTCTGTTGATTGTGTTATGAAAATTCAAGGATGAATTGGCAAATGATGTTTTATTTATAGGCATCAAATGCAGAGGTTTATAGGTGTTGTCTATAATGTTCTGACATTATGTGTCATATAAATTTCTATATGAGGGCATATAACGTTAGATCTTGAAACAAGGAGAATTGTATGGGCAGAATATATGTGTACTAATTTGTCATTTTATAATATGCAAAAAAAAAAAAATCATACATTTTTCCCAGACAAGGTAATATGCTTTTGCTGTATGCCAGGTAAGGCCTAAATCCTGTGTACTAAGAAAAACAATATGCTCCCCGATTCAAAGATGGCTGCCATTCTGTAAGCACTGCTAATCTACAGCTCTTCAATACTCTTGGAATAAAATCAACCCAGAGGAAATACCAGGACCTATTTAAGCAAAATATACAGAAATAACAACTCTAATCTATATCCAGAAAAACCAAAAAGGGGAAAATAAACCTAAGAATTAACAAATCTATCAAGATTACATCAGATTATCTGGAGCTGACAGAAGAAACAGGGAAAAGAAGCCGTGTGCTCAGGGTACTTTACACGTCCACCTCTACCTATAAATTAAGACGCCTTACTTCCACAAAATGTCAAAAGAAGATAAAAATATGGATAATATAACAACAAAAACCAAAATCTCAGAATTATTACCTCTGGAGAAAGATTTGAACTCTAAAAGGCAGAAAGTAACAAAACTACAAGACACTGCTAAATCAGGGAATAAAAATAAAACAGATCAACTAGCAAACTTGGATGATGTAAAAACTGCTTTACTGCCTATCCAGGAGGCAATAAAAGAAATGTGTGCTCAACTGCAATCATTTGCAACTTCCTTCAACCAAATCTTGGAAAGAATGGACAAATATGAAGCCAAAACAGTGGAGAATGAGAAAAAAATAGCCCTGCTATCTAAAAAAGCTGACTCACATGAAGCAGATATACAAACCATGCGAGCTAAAATTATTGACCTGGAGGCAAGATCCAGAAGGAATAATATAATCATTAGAGTCATACAAGAAAATATTCAGCACAATGACCTGATTCCTTCCATCATACATATATTTGCAACACTACTCAAAGACCAAAAAAATCACAGCAAATAATAATTGAGAGATCCCACATAGCCTTGAGAGAATCCCAAACTTCAAAAATTCCAAGACCAGTCTATGTCAAATTACTTAACTTTCAAGATGTTAATAAAGTACTATTATCTGCAAAGAAAAATGGGGGTCCCCTAATATGGAACAACAACAAAATCTCTCTAGCCCAGGACTTGCCCCTTCAAATTAGGCAAGTCAGGCAGCTTATGTCTCCTTATTGTAAATTTCTAATTGATAAAAACATAAAATTTCAAATTAAGTATCCTAATACTTTGCTATTTTCTGTGGATGGGGTTAAGTACTCAGTTACCAACATCACAGAAGCAAAATCTACCTTTATGTCTGTTTTTAAAAGAATTCCCGCCTTGGATATCTAACTGCACCTTCCGATGCGATTACCGAGCCTCTGAGATCAGATAGAACTCAAAAGAACAGCTGTGGACTTACTTTTCCTTTAGTTTGCTCTTATTTTACTCCAGGCTGCTTTTTTGGATTGGCACGACCCTACTGCTCGTTTTCCAAGCCACGAGGGCCCCAACAGGAAGTGCACAACATCCGCAATACGCTTGCTTTCCCATGGGAGGAACTGAAAGTCCTTTTACTGCTACAGAAGCCGTTTTTAGAGGTGACACTTCTGGGATTCCGTCTGCATACTCAGTCCCCCTTCGAGAAGCTAAGTAATTGGCTTAGCTGTCCAGAAGCTCAGAAAGAAGCTCAATGGAACTGTAAATAAAAAAAAAATAAAGTAATGTACTGATGAGAAATCTTTAAAAATGAAAATGTTACAGTTTAAGCACATAGTCTTTCTACACACAGATACTAAAAGTTATTTTTAAAGGTCACCATTTATAACTAATGTTTCTAGCTTCATATAATATTAATAGAGTTACCAAAGTATAATACACTGCTAATAGACATGAAAACACAAAATGGTAATACAATAAATTACACATTCTTAAAGGAACACACTTCTGAGGTTTTAAACACAGGGCTTATTTTCAACTATGGTAAACTTAACATAGATTAGTATGCCCTCTTTAAACCTTCAGTTATACTTAATAGAAGACTATATGACAGGTTTGGTACCTTATACAAAATCAAACATGTTATAATCTGCATAATATGAAAATCCTTGTGCTACCATTAACACACACATTGGAGCTGAAATACCTGTCCTATATAAAATCACCTTTTTGACATTAATATGCCAGGACTTGAAATTTTCTGGTTAAACATTACACGAAAAACAGTAAATGAAGTAAATTAATACAAATTATAATACAAGTAAAGTTAATACTGTACCACATACAGAAACATATTAATAATACCTGAGAACTCAGCCTTAAAGCATCCTACCTTGGAAAGTATATTATTGACCTAGGTAAATTTAACCTCATAGAACTGTAAATGAAGTCCGCACATTCTACTATCCAATAATAGTATAAAGGAACAATCCTGGCTGATGTGCCCAACATAAGACATGCTACCAAGGAATTTTTATGTTGGCACAATATACCTAAACACAGTTTATGTGAATGCATATAGTACTCATTACATCTGATGCTGAAACTAACATAACATGAGCTTGCTTAACGTTGATGTTAAAGGAATACATAGGTTAATGTATTGAGTCTACTACAACGTTTAGATTGGAACTAGGTGTTCTCTTGTATTATTTACTGGACAATGCAGTAAGGGTAATAGAGTACTTACTTTCTTTTTGTCCATATCCTATATTCCACAATGCTATAATAATAAAAAGGTTTGCACCTACTTGAATTGATCTCTAATGATTCCATAAGTGTGTCTATATTCATGTATATGCATATGTGTAGATAGTTATATAGTTATATTGTTTTCTCCAGGACTCATCAGAATAAGAATGGGTAAAGTAAGGCAGAAGACATATAGTGAATCTGTTGCAAAATAAAAGTATGGTTAAGATCTTCTTTAAATATAAGGACATCCAAGATTGAAACAGCACAGGGCAGGGGTAATAAAAATGGTGGGAGTAATGATTCTGGGTAAGTTGCTTAAATGACTGATACACCCATCTCTTCTACTTGTCTCTCTCAATACTACTTCTCATCTGTAGCTCACCTGGCATCTACTTGGACATTACTATTCCTATATCTGTCTCTTTCTCTCTATACTTGATATATTACTCCAACCTGTCATCTCATCTACTATCTAAACCTTGTTTGTTACTTCTTACTGTGTATTTCTGGGTCTTATAACTATTTGCTCATGCACAAAATGCTCACCATATTTGTTAATACTGTAAATATTGTATAGACTCTAGTGTTTGTTTATTTTTTTATTTCTGCATCCAAATTCCTGCATCACTCAGATTGTAGGGTTAGGGATCCTCGTGGTATTTTTTTTCTGTTAAATTGATTCCATACTGTTGCTATGCTACTTGTAAATAGTTCTGTAGCTTCTTATAATTTGTTGTTTTATGCCAGTTACTAGTATATATTAGTGGAGCTTTTCTCCTCGGGCCTCTGCTGAAAATGGACATATATCCAGCCAGACTAGCCCGGTCAACAAATGTAAAATAAAAATAAAAATAAAATAATGATTGCTACCTGCCTTTTGACATGATCAAAATGGGTTAAAATAATCTTCTTTCAACTTTAATACCTTATTTCAAATCTCACAAGAAGAGACGTGGATTGCAGAAGTAGTGTTTGTGAGGGAATGAGTGGGATAGGCTTTGTACAAATAGTGTTAGGTCACACAGGACCATTAAGACTCTTTCACCCATGGTATACTAATACACAAGGTATTCATATACCAATAACACAAACAAATACAAAAACGAAATCTTGTAAGGTCCTGTTAAATTCCTAGTCCAGGAGATTAGTGGGTAGGCACAGGGAAGAGACGGAAATAAAAGAATGCTTTCATAACATGTTTTTGATAAGAGTTAAAAACTTCCCAACATACTTACACAAATATTCAAGACATCTTTCACAAAACAAAAAGCTTTATAAATGTGGGAAATGGACTCATGGAACATTAAAGGGCTCCAGAACATTAATAAGAGGAAACTGTTTTTACATCTAGCTCTGCAGTCTAAGGCAATCTTTTTACTAATTCAAGAAACACACTTAACTAATGAATAATGGTTGGATATCAAAGAAAAAAGTGGATAAGAGAAATTTTAGCATCTGAAGGCAAAACAAACAGTGCAGGAGTAGCTATAATCATTAAGAATCATTCAAAGATAAAATCTTAGAATCCAAAATAGATAAAGAAGGAAGATGGTGTTATATAATCCTTTCAACTCCCCTTTATGATAAACCCATATTACTTCTCAATGTATATGCACCCTGTAACAACCTGCACTTCTTTTTCGCATCATTGTACCCTATCTTAAATCAATACAATAACCATTACATGATCATAGGAGGGGACTGGAATGCATATCAGAACCCAAAAAATGATAAATCAAGTCCACAGACATCATGCAACAAGCAAGCAGTTTTAACATTAAGCGAACTTAAATATGACTTTAACTTATTTGATCCCTTCAAATATGGTAACAACACAAATAACTCAAATAATTTCACATTTTACTCCAGCTGTCATAAAATGCGGTCGAGAATTGACTTTTTTCTAATTTCAGAAGCACTAATTAATCTTGACCCCGCAGTATCCATACATACTCGTTACCTATTGGACCACTCTAAAATTACCTTATACATTAACAAGACCACCAAAACCAACTTACTGCATCGGGGATATAACTGGTCTTTAAACCCCAATCTCTTAAACAAAAAGGAAATAATTCAGGAAGTACAGGATATGCTTAAAAGGTCCTTAGACAATTTAATAAAACAAAATCACCCTCCTGATATTGAATGGGAGGCAACTAAAGCCCAGATAAGAGGTATCGTTCTACAGAAAGTGTCTCACTATAAAAGAATACAACTCAAAGAAGAACAACAACTAGAGGTTAAAATTAAATCATTGGAACAGGATCTGATTAAAAACTACAACACACAAACTGAAACAGAAATATTGAAATGCCAGAAAGACCTATTCTTGGTTCACAACAATAATTTATCATTTCATAAAAGTAAAATGCTTGCAAAATATGCTAACCATATACAAACACCGTCACAAGCACTGGCAAGGATTATTAATCAGTCTAAATCACCCTCTCAAATTTTGGAATTATCTTATAAGAATAAGATCTACACAAAAACTGAAGACATTATCAAAACTTTTGAAATTTTATACTCACAAATTTATGGAGAACAAAAACACCTACTTACAAATCAAAACAGTAATGACTTCCTACAAAAACTAAACTTTCTGAAAATTGATGCGAAATAATGAAAAGAATTAATAGAGCCAATAACCATGGAAGAAATAATAACAACAATCAAAAAATTGAAATCACATAAATCTCCTGGCCCAGATGGCCTTACTGCGGAGTTTCACAAAACATTCTATCTCATCGGTGCACAAATATTGTATCATGTATTAAACTATATAATAAACAATAAAATTAATGATATACACTTTAATGCATCCAAAATGATCTTTATGCCCAAAGAAAAGGCAGATCCTCAAAACCCAGACAGTTACAGACCCATATCATTACTCACTATTGATACTAAAATTCTAACATCTATTTTGGCTGATAGACTGAAAAAAATAACGGATATAATTATTTCAAGTGAACAATCTGTTTTTTTAACATCTAGACAAACCAGTGACAATAGACTAACACTGCCCACACTGATTTCATATGCTAACCAGAATAACCAAAATATATATGCACTAATTATAGATGCTCATAAGGCCTTTGATAGAGTCAACATAAAATTTCTATTCCAAATCCTACCTTACTTTAATATACCCCAAGAATGTATTTTAACCCTACAAACAATATACAACAACCCTTATACAACATTATATATAAATAAAAGGTGGTCTAATAGAATACAAATTAGAAATGGCACACGTCAAGGGTGTCCTTTATCTCCATTATTGTTTAACCTATATCTAGAACCCCTATTTTTAAACATCAAACAAAATTATTTCATAATGCCCCAGTAATATACAACAGAAAAATTTCTCTGTCAGCCTTTGCCAATGACCTTAACATATATTGCACAGCGCCAACCACAGACACCAAAAAAATACTATCTGCTATCGAAGACTTCACACTAATTTCAAACTATAAAATAAACCTAAAAAAAAACCAAACATTTTCCCTTTAAAAACTCCGAAACCTTTCTCACTGCTCCCATTGATAGGTCAAATAAAATCTGAAGAAAAGATTAAATATTTAGGAATTACATTCTCTACAGATAATAAAAACTTCTATCTCAATAATATCAAACAAAAGTGGGATCACATTCTACTTGATCTAAAAAGATGGAAAAATCTGAAATTACCACCATTAGCCAAAGTCGCAATTATAAAAATGAATATCTTGCCCAGATTTTTATATATCTTCATGTCCTCCCAGTTATCAATACCTAAGAATTTTTTCAAGCAAATTCACACTGAATTTGCTAAATTTATATGGGAATCAAAAAAAAGCAGAATCTCATATGATAAACTGATGACTCCGAAAAACAAAGGTGGATTAGACCTACCAAATTTCGAAAACTATTATTCAATCATAAATGCCAATAGAATTTTAAGAATTGCAAATTACAATTAGCTAGGAACCAGCTGGACCCCACATTGGGTAAAAATAGGTTTTAAACATATTGAAAGCCTGAATATAAATCCCAAATCAATACCTTTCTTAAGTATTAAAAACATCAAAGCATATCACCTATTGGAATGCCTTACAAATTGTATAATAGTAACACAAAATCTTTTTAAGTCAGTAAATCTCCTTCAACCCATGATGATACTACAACCTATTCACAAAAATCCTAACCTAAAATTTAATAACCAGTTACTAGACCTGAAAAAATTCCCACTTGTATTTAATATAACACTACAAGATCTTTACCCATATTTGAACTGTCCCACTCACGAAATAAGAAACCAACTGGGTCTTCCCAAGACATATTTGTCGATCTTAAGACAGATTAAAGAATTGTGTATAAGCTACCTACAGGATTTAAACATCAATAAAGATGACTTGATGAAATGTAACTCATTATGCCAAGCCATTCTACAACACAGTAAATTTATAACAAGTTCATATAAAATGATCAAGGACCTCAAATTTCAAGAACACATACTCTTATCAAATTTTTGGAAAGAAAAAATACCATCGGTAGAAAACCATAAAATATTACAAGCAATCAACCTAACAATAAAATCCATACCTCTTCAAAAGTTAGGATTTACTCAACTCATGATATATAATAATGATTATTATACACGCCTTAGACTACATACATTTAACCCTAGGAACTCCCAATTTTTCCCACATTGTAAAGATGAGATTGCTGACCTTTTACATATCTTCTGGAGCTATAAATGTGTATACAAACTTTGGAACTCCCTGAAAATACAGCTACAAAAGATGTGATACTAATTATTAACGCTCACTTGGGAATTCACGATACTACATATTCCCCCAATTAACCTATCTAAAACTCAAACAATCATCCTCATTAATATCTTCTTATTAATGAAACTGTACATAGCTGCAAACTGGCTGACCCCATCTAAAATCTCATGGAATAACTTCAGGAACCTAGCGATAAAACATATATTAGCCCACAAATACATAATAAACAGACAAAACAAAAACCACAATATTTTGAAATGTTGGGAACAAATCTTCAATATAATACTTGCATAAAAATTGATTTTGGAAAACATTTACAACATACACAATAAAATCATAACATTATATAGCACTATACTAACCTGATGTTTTAACCCTGGAGAAAACAACGCTTATCTCTTTTCATACTATCAAAATATGAAAGCATTCATGTAAATAGTGTAAATATGTTCTAAAAATATTGTTGTTGTATCAGTTTTATATCACCTGTGTTTACTCTTGTGAAATGATGTATATTGAAAACAAACAATAAAGAAATATTATTAAAAAAAAAGAAAAACAATATGCTGTTGTGAAACTCAGGGCTGACATGCAATAAAAACCATGACAGCAGAATCGTGGTCTTAAGTCAGCCTAGTTTCTAAATATGATATTATAATTCCATGATGGTTTTATTACAAATTATCAACGGGGACCTGAAAAAATGTTTTTATATTTCAAATGGCTTCAGAGATATGATCCTATATAGCTTTATACCAGTAATATGACACCATTAAGATATTCTGGCTTTTGCATCATGGATAACAGGAAATGTATGTAGTTCATATTGCTCCAAGCTGGAAAAAACATGTTTGTGCAGGGAAAACTGGCTACTAATAAAAATTTTTGCCACTGTTGGCTGTGAAGTTGTGAGTCACATTTCTAGCTAACTACCTCAGTATGTAATTGGGATATGCTTACTTTGCTTTAAAGAAATGAGAACAATTAATAATGATAATAATAATAATAATAATAATAATAATAATAATAATAACAGTAAGTGTTTTCTCATAAACAGTGATATTTTCTGTTCTTTTATATGCTTTAGCAAAATATGCATGTTTTACGTATTCTGGAAGGCATGTACACATTTTGAGATTCTATCTGCTTTTTTTTCTAACTGACAAGTAGGTCATATAAAACACAATTCAAGGCTAATGATCACCTTGGCTTATACTGAACATCTCATTACTGTTTCAAGTCAGTCATGAGAAATGAAGTCATGTGATGTTAGGGTGAAATTCAGACCAGAACGATCATTTGAAATTGGCAAACTGAAGCATTTGCAAAATAGTTGTATACAAAAGTGTAGGCTTCAGTTTTCTTCAGAGTAGGTAGCGTAACTATATTAAAAAATGTCAATATATAATGCTATTATGACTTAAGATGTAAAATAATATATATTTCTGTATAATATTATATTTATATTATTTTTAATATGGTGTAGCTTTTATTCAATTATGTAAATTATTTTGAGGCCTAAGGGTAAAAGAATATATATTTTTATAGATTTTTTATAAAGGCATGGGTTATTACTGTTGTCTTACTGGTGATATATCCAGTTTATGTAAAGGAAGCATAGATGTGCTAAATGAATCTGAACATTATATTTTACTTATGTATGTGTTTGAAGTGTAAACAAGATAATTGGGGCACTGCATTCTAGATGTTTAGTATTTTATCTAATAAAATAAAGACAAAAAGGTTTAAGAAAGTTGTTAGTAACTAATAATGTTTTTCTAATACAAAAAAGACTAAGGGCTAGAATCAATAAAGCCTACACTAAGTCTACACTGTTCTGAATGAACAGACAACACAGATATAGCTCACAGCTTCTCCCTCCTAATTTTAGTTTTCCTACTGATACTCTTGCAGCTTTAAATATTGACAGGGATTCATAACGGTTACCACAAAGTGTAGACTGCATGTACATTTAGTGTAATCTTTCTGAGTGACTAGAAAACACAAAAAATCTGATAAGAATTTTATTGACTACATATCGTGTACACTTAGTGTAGGCTTTATTGAATATGGCCCAAAAAGTCTTACATACAATTAATATGTATATTACAGACTCATACTCTAAATATCTACATTATGTCCATAAAGAAAGTTCTCGAGCCGTCCTGAAAAAATGGTGAATGTGAATCAGCATTCTTACCCTTTTAACAAAGAATACATAAAAAATAAATACAAACACTTTAATAAAATGCATTTTGGTAGTGACACTCTATACTGAAAGTCTGTAAAACAAAATAATGTATAAAAGTTTGCACATGCATTCTTAATACTGAAGTCAGAGTATTTAAAGGTGTGTACCTTTACCTGCAAGTACCCACAATGCATTTGAAGTTAAAGTTGCACATGATAAGGATATGAAGTGTGCACCACATATCCATGAAGGGAGGACTATATTTTTATTGCAGTGATTTTCTTCCCCATGTCTGCTGACCATCAAGCTTCTAAGGAGACCATCATCTAGGCAGCCATGAGCATGCTTTATTTTTCACTCATGAATGTAACTCTGAATCTACCCCAGTGGTGACATTACCAATCGCATCAGCATGAGGGCCTCCTACTCCTCTTCAGTCCAAGCATCCTTGCTTCTCAACATTCACCAACAAGGAGTACCATCACTAACCTGAGTGACCTTGTCTACATCTTCCCAACACCCCCTCCCCCCCCCGCACTGCATGATGATCTTCCAATCTCCGGCGAGGCTCTATCATGGGAGGTGTGGCACAAACTGGGTGAGAACCCTGTCCCTCTCTCCCAAGATGGACATCCCCATCCTTTATGACAGTGACAAGAGTTTGGCCCACTAGAAGAACTCCTGTCAACTGGGCTGTACTCAGAACTTTATTCCTCTGTCACTTGTCTAGGCTCAAGGAAGAAATATTTTAGACAGAGAGATGATTGCTAATAATCCACCTAAAATTGCATTTAATCATATATATTGCACAGATAATACACCACACTATTAAGAAGATTACTAGAACAACTGGAACATTGTCTTTAATAATCCAGAAATACAGGCAAATTTGGCTTTGGTTACAAAGGAACAACACATTTAAAAGGTCTTTTTTTACAAGGAAGTGTGATTTCTCAAAGCATTATCTGTATGAATTATTTGCTATGTATACACACACACACACACACACACACACACACACACACACACACACACATACACATGCACACACACACGTGCACGCCCACACACACACACACACACACACACACACACACACACACACACACACACACACTGTTATGATTATATTATTCATCTATAGCTAGCTTATGTAATCTATCTTGCTGTAGGTAACAGCTTCCACTAAATATCCTCAAAGTTACAATTTACTGCTGGCAAAAAACTCCATTTACAAGATGACAAGGATGAAGCTTGCCTGTATGCACTCATACCAAATATTCACTAACTGATAAGTTGTTCCAGGAAATTATCACCCACCTGTGCAACTAACCATGGAGGAAATGTACCATACTCCCCCTTCACACTAGCAGATAAATGTTGATCAGAAGGGTTATCATAAAGCAAAACATTGTCCACAGAGTCTGAGTATGAGAAAAGTTTAACTAGGAATTTTGTTAGTGCTTGTAGTACCATGAACCTGTTTTTAGAGAAGTTTAGTCTTGTCACAAAATGCACTCAGTTCCATAGAAAGAGGTAGAACAATGGTTTTAATAACATGGCATGTATCCAGAATGGAAAAATGCAAGGGGATGACCAGTACGAGAGATGAGCTAGTAATGCCCACTGCCCATTACTATACACCTTTCTGTGATGAGGTGGCAACCCCCAAGCTCATGGCGGTCATTAATAAGAAGGCAACCTACATCAACCTGTCATCCTGCATCATGGAGAGGTGAAGTGAGCAGGTTATTGGAGAAGTTGTTCAACACTTACTGAGGAATGGACTTGGTTGGAAGAGTGGCCTAATGGTTAAGGTGTTTGCCTTACAAACACAAGGTAAAGGGTTTGAGTCTCACAAGGGATAATTGGCTATACTTAAAATGGCTCACAAGGGCAATTAGCCTAATACTAATCTATGAACCTATATGACAATAGATAAGGCAGGGTCTGGTCACTGCAACCAAGGTATTTACATCTAGAGTATACATATACCAATTCCATTGCATAGTAACACCAGACATAATTTATGCAAATTCATTTGCATTCTGGATTCTTGTGTTGATTTTTCACTTTCTTGTTTTATATCTTCACCTTTCATCTATCTGATAGTCTGCTTTTACCATCAGGCAGCTTGCACTCTACAATCAATATGTAAACCAATGTTGTTAATGCTTTTTATATGGGAAAGAACAATGAGAAGTTAAAATTCATAATATATGAAGAAATATATCCTATTACAAATAAGAAAATAAGCATAAGAATTCCATTTTTAAATTTTCATCAGTGTATATTTTAGGTTTTATATATATGGTGTTTGATATCATTTTTAGTGACAGGGGTCATATGAAGTCAAAAGGGTAAGACAGCATAGTCAAAATGACCTTAAGTGATGGAAAATGTTGCTTTCCCTTTGGTTTTGTGGGAAAGGAGAGTGTCACAATACCCCTTAGTTAAATCTTTGTGGATAAAACCTTGCTTTGGCTAACAATTCTATGCGCTCATTTATAATGGAAATTGGATAAGTGCCAAATTTGAATATATCATGAAGTTTTGGGGAAATTATTATAAAATCTTATGAAATCTTCTGGCTAAGGGACCAGTGCAACTGGACTGCCCAATATCCTTTTTGACTGTCCCATAACACCTCGTTTAGGCTTTTTTTTTCACTTATTGCTTTTTTTATAACTCCTGTAACCAGTACAGTTTTAGGTAACTTCTTTCATGCACAGTTTCTGTGTGAAACTGTATTCAATTAGTCCTATCAGGTGTCTCAGAAAGAAAAGTTCTTTATTTCTCAATAAAACAAATTCCTTATTTCTTAGTAGGAAAAAAAATCTCATATGTCTGGGCTTTGGACACAATTTTACCTACTTGTTCTGCAAGAATACAATTCTCTAAAAACCCACTTTGGGTATTTATTTCAACTCCCAGTCTCGCTACAGAAGCTTCAGCTTCTCCCAATTGGTTTAAAAAGGTTATATAATATGTCTTTTTCAGTTTTGTCCTTCCAGTTTGTATTGTTTTATAATTTAACACAATAATTTTTCTATCACCTCATATGGTTCTTGCTATGTTACTAGTAACGTATTTTCATTAGAATACAGTATTACTAAAGAAATCTCCCATGGTTTTAAGCTCTTTAAGTCTGCTACTTCTGTTGTGTAGATTTTGCTGCATCACTTTCACCTTTTGAATATTTCCTGTAACTGCTGGTTTAATAACAATTAGCCTATCTTATGACATTAAATACAATATCATACTGTTTAAATGTATTTTCTGTTCCCATAAGCTTCAGGAATGTTTAACATACAGTAACTCAAATGGGATGAATCTTGTTGAGGCTTCTGGCACAACCTATATAGCAAATAAGGTTGTATGGGAGTAATTGATCCCAGGGCTTTCAATCCTGCCCTATAGCCTTCTTTATCATAGGCATCATGTTTTTATTAGTGTTCCACTAACTCATCTCTGTGAGGGTAGTATATTGAAATTATTAACTGTTTTACCTTTGTTAAAGCTGGTGTATCATGTTCTTAAATGTTTTACTTTAAATCCCTGACAAAGCTGGTACATTGCTCTGCAGAGAAATAAGAATCTATTAGTATTTCTTTGAGAATTCCTATTCCTGAGGAAAATAATACTAGATCTCTGGATATTCACATAGTACTGGCTTCAAGAAACTTCACGACGTAGCCAGTAATCACTAGAATGTACTAGTAGCTGTTATTAAGCTGTAATAACAGACCTATAAGTTCCATGACTATCCATTTAAAAAGAACTTTAATACTAAAAAGCATAGAATTCAGTAGACTTCTAAACCCAGGATCTGCTCCTTGCTTTTGAAATTCTGGGCAAATTGTATATAATTTCTCAATGCCTTTCTCTAAAATCTAACTAAAATTATAGCTTTGATTTTGTCCCAAAATATATTTTTGTTTTAAAATGTTTTGGAACTAAATGTTGTGACAGTACTTTTTCTTTGTTTTTCCTGTAAGCAAGTCATTCCTCCACTCAGATCATGAGTATGGAAATGGGCCAATCTGCTCATCTATTTTTAAACTATCTGTACCTTTTCTGGTCCTGCTTAATCTATTATACTCCTACTATGCTTTGCTAAAAGTTAAATTTTCTTATTTGAAAATCTGCCACATCAGGAACACTTTTGTCAGAATACTGGCATGAAGTACAGCACATATCGTTTTCAACTATGAATGCAGATATAGCTTTCTGTCTTCACTTACTCCTTGCTCTACAAAATACATTTCATGCCAATAACATTGTTCTGCTTTTGGTTTTAGCATTTTCTTTACTTTTATCGTGGTTATTTCTGTCTCTTTAAATACTTGCTTCTGAGAGTTCTATTTCTGGCTAGCTCTCTGACATTATAGGTTCATAGGTTCATAGGTAGGTACTAGGCTATCTGCCCAAAGGCATTTATAAGCCTAGCCAGAAAGTGTTGGCTTTTGCTGCCCCCTTAGATTAGTTCCCTGTGCCTCTGTCCAGCAGAGCCACTGAAGTGATCCCCGGGTTAACTTTCTGCTTCCCATTACAGATAGAAACTGAGGACTGTGGACCCTCCTTTTTCCTTTAGTGAGTTAATTGATCCAGGCTTCTCCCTTTGTCTCTACACAGACATATCTCATTACTATACTAGTTTGAATCTTCAGACATAGTTCCATATAATATACTAAAGGTTCCCTTTCCACTTCTGAACCAAATTCTTTTATCAACAGCTATGTTTTTTTTCACCAGGTTTCTGGTAATATTCAGTTTCTTATACCCCTTCTAGCTACAGACAGATTCTAGTTTCTCATGAAGTTTCTATACCTTTTTTATAAGATTGTGTATTTTATTAGTATGTCAGGATTTTGTTATCCCCCCCTACATGTTTACTAGGAATATATTCAGGTCTCAGAGTATCTGACTGTGCTTCCTCATCCCCCCTAATTGCTGCAGTACCTTAAGCTGAACAAATTCTTGGTCAGTTATGAAATCATGTTTTAAATTCGATAACAAAGCTCCACGGTGTAGTACTTTATTTGACAGAATATACATTTCAACATATATTATGTGATATTCCTTCTTGTCTCAAGGGCATACATTACTTCCACCTTTCTCCAGTCATGCCAATTTTTTTTAGGCTTACAGACATACGATTTCTTAATTAGTGTCACCATAATCCCATAATCTGGAAGCCCCTTAAATTCTCTTCAGTTCAGCAATATCATATATTTGGCTTGGTAGTGACAGAGAGACATTATGCTGATTCTACTATTTTAACAGTCACTTTATTGCATTACACTGATAAATTTTTAATTATTAGCATGTTGTACAGAAAACACATTTTTGATAGACAGAATTTGCATTTTCATTACCAGTATGTTGGTTACAAATGACAGCTTTATTAGATACCACATTTATATTATAAGTCAAACTGGGTCTATATTATATCCTTGAAGAGGCGTTCCTTCAAATGCCTCTTCATCGATCCTTAAACAGCGAAAGCAGAAAACACGGAATGTTTACATCAGCGATTTCTTTCCCTGAGAAAGAAATCGCAGGGAAAGAAATTGCATGGCCATCCCTGTTAGTTTGCCATTTTCCCCACTGTAGTGCGATCTCAGAGTTGGTATATTTAGTTGGGGGGTGTGGAGGGCACAGGCCCACAGTTTGTTATGTTTGTAGTGATGTGTTTTTGTTTTGAGGGCAAGCAATTTCTTTCCTTGTGAAAGAAATCACCAATGTGAACGCTCGGTGTTTTCTGCTTTAAGGGTCAATGAAGAAGCGTTTGATGGAATGCCTCTTCGAGGGTATAATATAGACCCATTAAACTATGTTTAGCAATGTGCCCACCATTTCTACATGTAAAATGTACTGCTTTATAGTATGACAGCTATTGTCTGTTCAGTGACATCTCCACATTTTTTTTCTTTTTCATTTTTTTGCTCCCCACTTCCTGCTGGCCATAAGCTCCCACTGATCAACCGTCCCATTTATTCCTCCCAAGGCAAAAGATATTATTAGCCAATGTATTCCCTGTGAAGTGATAGATTATTACAGATCCATCATTCTGGCAGTCATTACAGCATTTATTGATGCTGCCAAACCCCATTCACTTGTAGCCACTTGGGTCTGCATCACAGCAGAGGGACTGCCTATGTCCTAATATGGAAGCATGCCTACTCCTTGATATGCTGGTGCAAGGGCTACTGCACTGACATAGACAGACCTACTCACATTCTTCCTTCCTCGCGGCCTGTTCTCTGGTTAATTGTCCATCACCACTATACTGCAGCACCAGGTTTCCACAGTTGAAGAACCACCACAACCATGCAAATTAGGCAAGGGAGCTAATGTGATTCATGCATCTCTTTCCCACCAGTCCCTGTCATTTCCAGCTTTCTAAAACACTAATTTAGGTCATCTGAGTTTTAGTCAGGGCTTTATGGCTGTGTGCCACACAGCAAGGCTACATTTGCATGCAGATTCTCTGATATAGTCTGAGGTTCCTCAGTTTTCAGCAATGTTTTATTGAATGTTAACTTTTCATTTGTTAAACGTTTATTAAAAGCAATGTAACAGTGCTCCTAGGATCATTCTGAAAAGTCCATTTACATATCTTACTTGGGAGTGCTCATTTCAATTTATCAACTACTAAAGCATCTTTCATTTTGATTTTAATGCTTACTTCAATTTCAAATCACAGGTTTAAAATATGCTTGAACTATGCCATGTGCTCTTACCTTTAATTTGATTTAAATGCTGAATTATGAAATTTCATTCCTTGTGTTTCTGAATACACAACAGATATAGCTAGCAGTTCTTATTTTAGTTTTTGATAGTCCACACAGTCACCATATTCTATATCTGGTCACTTAGTATGTTAGGTAAGGTACCTGGGCTGGAATAATTTTGTGGTTGAGATACTAATATCCAGTCTAGGATGGATTCTGATCTAGTGGATAGGCTATGGGTAGGAGTCGTAATAAGCTGTGTGAAGCTGTCTATATTTATGCTGTTGACTGGAGAGTTGGTTGTTAGGTTTAGCCAATTAATGGGTATATCTTAGTCTTCCCCTAAAAGCTGGGTGGCATATCTTTGAAAGGCAACAAGCTTTGATTTCATTACTCTGAATCACTTTTAGTACAGTCACTATTACAGCCATCTGTTGCTGGAGACTAACGTAGTCTTACTGTTCTCATGAAGAGCCAATACATTTCAACACGCATTTCCTCACATTTGTTTGGTCTGCAGCATTGGATCTATGATATTTTCCATTGTTGGCTAAGTTTAATAGCTCACAGAAAAAAAATGAGAGAGAGAAAGGTATCTGTTTCGCACTTTCCCTCTCTTACTTTCACTTAAGTAAACACAGATAACAGCAACGTGTCTCTCTTTTAGCTATGAAGAGAAAGTGGTATGTAATCAGCTTGATTGCATTCCTAACTCATCATTTCAGTGCACAAGTCCAGTTGATAAAACCTCAATGAAATTATGAATGTATTCGCTCACATGAATTATCATTTAATGGCAAGGTATCATAGATTTTTTCTGAAATGATCTCTTTGATGTTCTCTTGCTTTTGAAACAGTCCTTTCTGGCATCTTTGAGGACCTACTATGAGGTTTCCTGCATATTACTTGTTTGGGTCTCCTTGTTCTCATGGAGTGCTAATATGGTAACAGTGAGGACTGATTACTTCTTTGCTTACACCATGAGCTGCTGGGTGCCACAGGGCTGTATTCTGGGTTACCTATTGTTCACACTTCATGTGCTACCATTTGAAAGTTTGAGTCAATGAAGAGTCTTACAGTAAACGTACTGTGCAGAAGATACTCTCTTACAACTTTCTCCTATGCAGGACCATGTGGTCCACCTGCTTCCCCACTGACATCTGTTTGCACAACATTTTATCTTTATTAAATGTTAATCAGCTCAAAAAGAACCCATCCAAGGCTGTTGGCCTGAGATTCAATACTGAACAAAGACCTTCAGAGGTCCTATTCTGGCTATTTATATTTATCTGTAGGGGTCATTTGCCAGAGTTTGTGTGTGTGTAAGATGCTTATTCTCTTTGTGGTCCACAATAACTGGCTTATATTTCATGATCTGCTATTTGCCAGTAATCTGTTTTACTGTCACTGCTTGAGGAATATCTCCTATATTAGCCAAGTTATAACATCAGAGGACTTATTAGTGCTTACATCAGCTTGGACACATCTTCATCAGACTACTGCAATGCTATTTATGTGATACTTTCTAACAGTCAGTTTGACAGTGGCAGACCATGCAGGTTTATTCACATTATACCTATTATCATTTTTTTGCTCTGGTTTGCAATCAAACATAGAAGTACAGTCAACTTATTAATTATGGTGTTTAAAGCCCTACATGTCCTGGGTCACTGCTATTTAATGGAGCTCTTGATGCCTTTCCAGTATTCTTGAAACTTCTAGTTAATGGTTATAGGGCAGCTGGCTCTCCCCAGATTTAGACTAGAGATGTGCAAACACCATACCTGTGGTATTTATTCCTACTGCAGCTTTGTGAGTTCACAGTCATGTTCAGTTTTAGGAGGTGCCTTAAAAATCAAAATTTTCATGGAACATGTTGGTATCTTCTTAATTTTCAATTATCCTGTCTATACGTTTGGCTGAACGAACTTGTGTTTTATCTTGTATGTTCTCTGCCTATGTTTTCTTATGCTTCCTATAGTGCAGGGTTTGGTTCCCTCAGTCTCCATCTGCCTACTTTGTGATTTAAATGTGGTTTAACCAGAGAGTAATCCTCGATTACTTCTATAAAAGGATGCCTGTTTTAACTGAGCTTTTCCCACTAAGAAATGCAATATGCATGTCACAGCATTATTTATTTATGTATTTATTTATTGACATTTGTTGACTGGGAAAGTCCACTGGGCCATTGACCCATTTTCAGTGGACGCCTGGGGAGAAAAGCTCCATGGTAGTACATTCAAAAAAAAGAAAAAAAAAAACATTTGTACATTATATACCATTGTGGTAGTGCATTCAACATTGAACACTTAAATAAACATTTGCACATTCTGTAGCTTTGTGGTAGCACATTCAACATTGAACATTTAAAATGAAACATATTTATAGTTCCTTATTCAGAAAAAAAATTTTCAGTAGGTTTGAAAGAAAGAAAGAGAGTATAGAATCAAGCAGTAATGGGCAGAGGTATGTAATCTGGTGATAAGTGAGTGTCACTTAGGATAGTTTAGCGTCAGGCAGTAAAGGGAAGAAGAATATGATGAGTGTCAGAATAGATAGTTTAGCATGGGGTAGGGAGGCTAAGGGGGTCTGATTGGTTGTGAAGTGACAGGATAAGTTATTTTGGTAATGTTGCTTAAGTGATGATTTAAAGAGTTTGGAAGATTCCATTAGAGTTATATGGGAGGGTAATGTGTTCCAAAGTTTGGCTATATTACAGGAGTACAGACTTTGCCCACCTCTTTTGCTTGGTTTTGTAACCTTTATTAGTTGCTTCTGAGATGATCTAAGCGACCGGGTAGGAGTGTAAGTTTGCAGGACTGAGTGAAGTGCTGGGCAGAGGTGGGGTCTGAAAATTAGTTTATGTGCTAGTGCTAGTTGGGTATAAGAAATATGGCTTGAGAATTCGAGCCAGTTGAGTTCTGCAATTGCTTCACAGTGGTGTGTGCGGTTTGGTTTTCCTGAGGCAAATGTAGCTATTTTATAATAGCAAGATTGCAGTTTATTACTGAGGGATGAGAGTAGATTGGTAAAGACAGCACTTCCATATAGGAGGGAAGGGAGAAGTAGAGGACTTGGTAGTTTAGCTTTGGATTGCTTGTTGAGGTATAATTTGTACCTATATAGTTTGCCTAATTTAAAGTGTACTGTTTTTATTATGTTATGAATATGTGTCTCAAAGGTAAGTTTGTCGTCTATTGTCATACCTAGAAGTTTATCCATTTTAGCTAGTTTTATTTCAATTCCATCTTTAGAAAAAAATCTTAAAGTTTATGCTTGGTGGTTTTGAGGTGAATAGGAGTAGTTTTATTTTTTTGGCGTTTAGCAGCAGTTGAGAATTATTTAGCCAGGTTTCTATAGAAGTAAAGCTTTTTGGGTTATTTTAAGAAGGTCAGAGAAATTGTCGGCAGAAGATATAATTGTTGAATCATCAGCGTATTGGATCAAGTTTCCTATTTGAGAGACTTTGTGAAGGTCTTTGATAAATATATTGAATAGTAGTGGTCCTAGAATGGAGCCCTGAGGGACTCCTATGTTGTTTTTTTGATAGGTAGATTGTGCATTTTGCCATTTTACTGATTGCTCTCTGTTATTGAGGTAGGCAGTAAACCATATGACAGAATTTGGGGAACATCCTAGTTTTGATATTTGGTGTAGTAGTTTGTTATGTGATACTGTGTCAAAAGCCTTTGACAGATCTAGTAGGATTACTGAGATTGGAGACCAATATCAAGGGCTTTGTTAACAGTATCAATGAAATAGAGCAGGGCTGTAATTATGCTATGTCCTGGACAGAAGCCATGTTGTGTGGGACAGAGAAGGTCATTGTCTAGGAGGTGTTTAAGTAATTGTGTGTACACATTTTTCTAATATTTTTGATAGTGGTGACAGTATTGAGATAGGGCGGTAGTTTGATAGGTCATGGGAAGTTCCACCTTTGTGAAGTGGGGTGATGATAGTTTTTTCCATAAGTTTGGAACATAGCATTCAGAGAGAGATTGATTTATTAGAATACTGACTGGGTATGCAATTGCGGTTGATGCTAGCTTTAAATATTCGGGGGGGGGGGGGTTGTCAGCAGAGAGAGAGCAGGGTTTGAGTTTATTTAGAAGTTTGCATATTTGTGAGTTTGGAATTGGTTGGATGGAGAATGAAGGTGCTGTTAGATTATTAATGCAGGAGTCTAGAGTGGGGGAAGTTTTATTAATATCTGTGGAATTTGTTATAGGGTCTTTGATTAGGTTTGGAATAGTAGTAATGAAATGGGTGTTAAAATCATGAGAGATTTGCTGTGGGCTTTTATCAGGTGCAGGGGATGGATTTTTTAAAGTGCCAGGATTATGTAATGCGGAGACTGATTTCCAAAACTTTTTTGGATTGTTGTTTGTAATGGATAGTTGCTATGTAAAGTAGTTTTTCTTATCCTGTATGACTAGTTTTTTGGAATTATTTCGGAGTTGCTTATAAGTAAGTTTGGTTTGTTTAGTTTGACATTTCTGCCACTGTTTCCATGCTTTATCTCTATGGAGGAGGCTTTGTTTTGTTGATTTGGTTAGCCAAGAGGCATGGTTGGCCTTGGAACGTTTGATTCATATAGGGGCTAAGCTATTTAGTGTGGCAGAAAAAGTTTGTTGAAATAGTTAACAGCTTCATCTAGGGGGAAAGTTTTTAGTAGAAGCAAATTTGGGGTTTTTAGAATGCTTACAAATTTGTCTGGGTCAAAGTGGATGAGATTT
This sequence comes from Protopterus annectens, assembly GCF_019279795.1. Classification (NCBI taxonomy): domain Eukaryota; kingdom Metazoa; phylum Chordata; order Ceratodontiformes; family Protopteridae; genus Protopterus; species Protopterus annectens. The sequence continues at coordinate 1,198,692,814 of NC_056741.1, forward strand.
CTAGATGTTTTGTAGATGTGTGTTTTTGATATTTGAGAGTGTGTCCTATGGGTGAATGCTCGAAGGTGATCACTTAGTATGTTAGGTAAGGTACCTGGGCTGGAATAATTTTGTGGTTGAGATACTAATATCCAGTCTAGGATGGATTCTGATCTAGTGGATAGGCTATGGGTAGGAGTCGTAATAAGCTGTGTGAAGCTGTCTATATTTATGCTGTTGACTGGAGAGTTGGTTGTTAGGTTTAGCCAATTAATGTTTGTAGCTCCTAGCATAATGGTTTCCAGTGAGATGTTCTAGTTTGCCCAATATAAAAAGTCCTCTAGGAGGGGGATATTTTGCCCTGATGGGATGTAGATTACTGCCATAATTATTTGTTATTGATGATGTGAAGGGAAGTCAGTAAGAGTTCTAGATTGCCAAAAGTGGGTAGTTGTTTGGGATAGATTGTTAAGTTAAGGCTGTTTTGGTAGATTAGTGCTATGCCACCACCTTTTTGTGGAGTCTATTAGCACAAATAATGTTGTACCCTGGAGGAAGAATTTCAGTATCATCAATATGAGGTTTTAGCCAGGTTTCTGTTACTGCTACAATATTTGGGGTGTGAGTGGATAGCCATGCATGGAAGTCAAAAATTGTGTTACATATGCTACGTGTGTTTATTGTTACAAGTTGAAGCTGTAGGTTTTTGAGATAGTTGAAGATTTAGGGCCAGGGTTGGGGTGGATGTCACCACATTGTGTGAGAGAGAGGAGAAGGTGAATAATAGCATTGGTGTCATTTTTATGTGAAAATGGTTTGTGAAGATGATAATTGCTTATTTTGAGTTTGGAATGGGTAGGGAAAAGTTTTATCTTATCTAGGTTATTAGTATTGTGTAGGAATAAGGAGAGTGAGATGTTTGAATAATTATTTCTGCTAAGATGTTGAGGAAGGTTTTGTGTACTAGATGTTTGAGTTAATGAGAGCAAGGTGGAATATGCAGTGGTAGTTAAGGTTAGTAGAGTTAGAGATATAAAGAGACTAGGAGTGAGAATAATGTTTGGTGTGTGACTATGTTTGTTTTTGTGGGAGGGCATCTTATTATAGAGAGTAGGTGTCAATTAAATATGATTTGAAAATGGGGTGGAGTTTGAGAGTGTAAGCCAATTGGTTTGTAGTTGATGAGGTAGTTAGGGGAGGGGTTTATTGATGTATAAATCTAATGGGGGTGTGTGGGAATGGGGGTTGGGTAGGGGAGCAGAGTGAGCCCAAGTGAAGCAAAGGGCAAACAGAGCAGGTTGCACCAGTTCCACGTGGCAGAGAAGAGCTAGAATTCCACAAAAAACTTAACAGTAGGAGGAATTCCATCTGCAGGTCAGTGAAATCCTGTAAGTAAGTTTAAATTAGAGAACAGCGTGGGCCCTACACCTGGATGTTAGCACCATAGTATGGCAGCTAACATCCACTAAGCAACTTTATGTGTTTGAGCCCTTTAAATATGAGGATTGTAGAGTGGTCACTATTAAGGGGACCTACCTTGTTGTATGTGGCTTGTGGTTTGCCACTACAAACTGTTAAGCACAAATAGAGGTCTTCAAATACTGGGCAAGGGACCACTATCTCTTAGATTAGAAAATAAACGTCCCATAAGGCATTCCTTTTAATAAGGTTTGCAGTTAATCTGTTTGTATCAAAACATGATGAGCTTATGGTCATAGGTAGCTGCGCTGCTAGGTTTGCAGTTTAGCAGAGCATGAAGGATCCTTGTGCAGTTTTTTGATTGCACCACAGCACTGTCTGCTTAAGTGACTGATTCAGAGACACATAGTGGGAAACAGAGCTTGATGGAATCAAATGCTGGACTACTGGAAGCAGCTTGTTAGCACCTTATAAACTTAACCCTTTGCACAAACTGACAGACCTCTTCAAAATGTACTACATGCAAACTACTGATATTGGACAGTGCAGCACCAGAGTGTATTCCTGTCTGTCTGTCTGCAGTGCAGCACATTTATATTATGAATAATATTCTAGTGTCACTTAGAAAATGCTTAGGTAAAGACTGATTTTATGTAGCCTTACTGCTTCCAAAATACGTGGCTATGCAGCTTGTCAGAAGTGCAGTAATAATTCCATATTACCAAGAGTTACATAAAGAAAAGCTGTATTCATGTGTGTACTTTAAAGGATTGAACTCTGAAAGGACTGACTCATGCACAATGCCTTGTAAAGAAGCATATTGTTATGGAAAACAAATAGGAAGGCATACACTGTTGAAAAATATAAATTGTTTATGGATATGATAGGCAAGGTAGTAGTACATGACCAATGTTGGACACTTAGTTCCTTCTGATGGCAAGGCTCTCTTTATAACTTAAACATTTCTTTATGTAGCACTCACATTTTACTGTATGAATAATCTCATTCATTGCATCATGCTACAACTCTGAAAATGTTGCACCTGTTCTTTTATTATCTTAGTTATTAATAGCACTCAGCTCATGACACTTAATTCATAGTCAAAAATAAATAACCTCTGACATTTCAAGCTGTTGCAAAGTCCTTGCCTAAAGATGATAAATAGATACATGAAGCTATAACATCTGAAGTTGATGATGGTTCTTCTCACAGTTAGAAGAAGCCTGAATCCCACAATGATATATTTTTAATTTTTGCAATGCTGGGTACTGCAGATGTTGTATTTTACTTATTTTTTATTGAATTTTCTATGCTCACTGTATGATCCATTTGTTTGTGTCTTTCGGCTTTTCCCAGTTAGGGGTCGCCACAGCGGTCACTGTATGGTCCATATTGAAACATTTATGTAGTTATTTTCAAATAAGCTAATAAAGAGGAGCATGTTCTTCCAAAGTAGAGCTTATAACCCTGTCCCAAAATGTAGAACCTGAGCTATTAAATGCAAACTATTGCTTAAGAAAAAGTAAATTTATTAATTTAATTTTCATTTATTGATTAAATTTCATTTTTGAGTAACTCCTGCTGAACTAGAGAACCTTTTGCAGGAGAGAGCTAGGATGCCGAAACTCCATGCACATCTAGAAGCCAGTATGACAGAGCTTAGATAAGTGACTGCATGCTTCACTCTAACAAACATAAAAGAATACAGAAAATATCCCCTGGATATCTATATATCCTTTGCTACTGAAACACAAGGAATATAATGGTCTGTCTGGAGAAGAGGGTAAATATTACTAGAGTAAGAAAGCTGCAGTGTATAAATCACTGAGTTACTACATTATTTTGTTAATTAAATAGAGAGAAAAGATGAGTAACTGAGATGGGCTGGATCACATTGCATCTTGGCAACATCACTAGATTCTTTTTAAAAAGTGATTTTTATTTACAATGTTTTGCAAGGAGTGGAGGTGGATTTAAAAGTGGCCTTCCATTCGATGCTGATGTACGAAAATACAGATATTAGTAGTACTGCAGTTTGTTTACGGGCAGGGGGAAAATGTAACAAAATCTATGTTATGCATTCTTATGCATCCAGTTTTCAGTCTGCAAGACCAAAGAGTTATAAGCAGTAAGAAACAAAATTGTCACAAAAAAAAAATCATCCATATGAACTTTATTCTGTAGCACACACGGTTGTTCATCATAAATTGTGTACATTAATACAGTATGCTGTTCAATTCTGACTAATATTATTGGGAAATATTATGGGGAAGAAAACTGTTAGGAGCTATGAAAGCTAGTGAATGTGCCCTCTTTTGAAAGATAGAGGCAAACTTGACTTTTGATTGTGACCAGTTCTGCAGTTCTGTAAGCGATGAGACTGCATTGCCTGAAAATTTCTGCTGTGGCAAATTTGTAGGGTTAAATGAAATCTGGCTGGAAATGCTGAAATCATTTGACATTGTTCAGGTATATTGGTTGATGTACATTTTTAATATTGCTTGAAAACTGAAATGTGTATCTCTGAACTGATAAAGTGAGGTGATGGTCCTCCTTTTAAAAAGGGGACAGAATGGATTTTTGCATCTTCTGAGACATCACACTTTTTTCAGCCATCATGTTAAAGAATAGGCCAGGTTGTTGGAAATCACACTTTTGTAAACAATAGAGTCTTGTATTCTGTAGAAATAATGTAACTCTGTCCTGGCAATGAAGCAGTGGATGAAATCTTAATCTTTGTAGTTATTTTTTTCCTAGGTTCTTTTTCCTCTTCTGCCTGCCAGCCATCTCTAACTGAGGCTTACTATTTGGAGCAATCATCACCCAAGCGGTCACAAGATTGATTTATGCCTCTGCTATGGCTCCCTCCCCTCTTCTTCCATGCTAAAGGGAAGGAGAACTATTATTCTATGCCCACCCTAGTCTGGCTTTCCTACAAGTACACAGTTTTATAACATAACATCAGTACAAGATCCCCGGACATGTAATTTCCAACTTTCTCCCTCCAGTCTGTAACTTGCTTCATACAGAATATCCAGTATGGAGGATTTTACTTTATTGCGATAATCCAAACCCTACTGCTTGTTGTGCGCACCCATATATCTGGGGGAACTTCTTATGTCATTCACGGGATGCATGCTTGCTCCAAAGAGATATGATCATTGGCTTGGATGCATCCAGCCCATGTCTTTCCCAACAAAGGCCTTCACTGTTGTGCTTGCACAAGAGCAGTAATTCACCAGAAAAGTGCCATACCCCTGCCCAAGAAGGGCAAGCCATAAGCTGTTCATCTACCACCCTTGACTCCCATCTTTGCTACTAAAACTAGTGTCATTTGGGTCACATTCAGGGATTTGTCCCACTGCACCACAGAGCAGGGTTGCCTTTGCATGCATATCACAATGATTATTTGTATTTTCCAGTACTACCTTTCTTATGTTCATGTGCAAGGCATATAGATGCATAATTCATAATGTCTTGTCTAAAAATGTTACAACAGTACATCAGTACATTGTTCTGTCTGCTGCTACATGTCATTCATTCATTCTCTGCATTTGTCATGCTAGAGTTGTGACAATATCTTGTTCCTTAACCGTCAGATACATTGATAGTGTAAATGAATCTTCCTCCTCTTTGTACGTGCACATCAGGTGAGCAAAGTATCCAGTCTGGAGATATGAAGGTTGCATCCTGGTTGTACGAAGGCAATGCTGTTCTGTTCATCACAAGTAACTGTCCTCTGCTGCATACATTAGAGTAGATTACTGCTGAGCTTGAAGCAGGCAGGATGAAAATTAATAGTACTGTCATGGCTGTGGTCAAGAAAGCAGTGGATTTTTCTTTGAATGTGAATAGGAAGTAACTGTCAGAGCTGGGGAATTTTTATGTATCAAAGTCTTGCTCATGACTGAAGGTTTAAGGGCTTGGTATACTGACGAGCAGATAATGTTAATACTGCACGTCACTAGACTGTGGTGTTAAACAAAGAGATGAGTCATAGAATGAGCATCTCATTTTAATAAACAGTCTCTGCCCCCTTCCTCATCTCTGATCAGAAGCAGTAGGTAGTAAGCAAAAGCATCAGAGACAACGCGGTATAAATAAAGTAATGTCAGAAGGCTGTTAGGGTCAATCTTTGCAACAGATTAAGGACATGTCTATGATAGTGTTACTCCTTCTCCTCAGGAACAGAAAAAGCAGATTAAAATGTGAGCACCTAGAAAGGGTGTCATGTGCATACCTCCTTCATGACATAGACCTGATATAGCCCACTGGAAGGAGGACCCAGGAAAGATGCAGAAATGTCTGGATATCTTGCCAGTATGACCGAAGCATGTTTCTCATAATTCAGAAGCCTGATCTACCACATTCAGCTTACAACCACTGCAACCCTCACAGAACAAGTGATTTAGAAAACAAATAACTGTCTGTCTGGTTGCTTGGAATAATCTTTTGATCAAATGAAAGGACATTCCCAGCCATGAATATAGCCAAAGGGGGACAGTCCAGGAAACTGAGTAATATTCATAGCAGGAAAATAGTAAACTATAGCAAAGAAGAGTGGGTAAGAGATGAAGATGTTTTTTAATCACAAGAACATAAAGCATTAGTGTGAGTAGAACACCAGTGAGAAAAAGACTAGGTACAATCTGGTTTTGAGCAGTGGTTAGTAATATTTTATACAGTATGACTTTGCTCTCTTTTGCTTTTATGTCTGCAGTGACCCCTGTTAACTCATTTACTCTCTCGGGATGTTAGAGCCATATAGCTAGCTCAGTTCTTCACTTGGGATGACGAGTGGAGGGTTTAGATGATGCAATTATGCTTCTCATGGAATTCTGTTTGTGTTTACATCTAGTGAATGCTATTGGTTGCAACTTAGTGTGCAATGGGCTTTTGAAGGAGGATGTCACCTGATTTATCCTCCAAGGGCCATGCTGCCCCAAAAGCAACTGTTCCTTTGTGGTCTGCGAGATGTACATGCTGCTGGGCATATGCGGTTAGGAATGGTTACAACTTAATGTGCGACGGGCTTTAAAAGGAGGATGTCACCTACTTTTGTGAGTGACATAATCGTCAGAATACCATCCTGCCCCTAAAGCAACTGCCCCTTTGTGGTCTGCAATCATTACTTTGACTCTAACATGAGAAGTACACTGCAGACATGTGCATCTCAACTTCTCCCTGTTGAGCAGACATTCAGCTTGTCTCTGCTCTCCTTCCACCTTGTCCATTTCTACAGTACTCAAGCCATTAATTAAGCCTCAGTCACCTGGGTCATACTCATGACTTTATCCCCTTACATGGCAGTGCTGGCTGTCATAAGGATCTACAGCTATGTCAGTGTTACTGTCAGGATTACATGGAATATTCCTCTTTACTTTGCTTTATATTACATGGGATATTCCTCTTTACTTTGCTTTATATTACATGGACTATTCCTCTTTACTTTGCTTTATATTACATGGACTATTCCTCTTTACTTTGCTTTATATTACATGAAATATTCCTCTTTACTTTGCTTTATATTACATGGATTTAATCCTCGAGTCTCAGAAGCATTGAATGCTGTCCTTCCTTTATGTGTAGTTGATCTTTACAACAAAGTGCAGCAGCAGAGTCCCTCCGGGGCTCTCTGATTAACTGTGCTTTCGTAACTGCATTTCATGGGACTGAAGGTGGCAAGGACACATCCAGTACTCCCTCTGAACAGCTGTAGCAGGTGCATTGTATTGCACATCATGTTCTCCAGGAAAACTAAAAATGGTATTAGACTTAAGAATATGCAGAAAACATGACTAGTAGTAAATTTGTAATGAAAGGAAGGAAGGATTTCTTCGTGTACTCCATAATTTTGCCACATATGTATCATTTCCTTGTATTTCCAAATGTGAACACAAGTTGTGGCACTTTTTCAGTTATTAGTAGAACTCTTTGAAAGCAAGAATAAAGAAATGGACTTTTCTTGAACTCATGAATGGAAAATAGGGATTACCTAACCTCTGCAGGAAACATAAGGGACAGGGAAACAGAGATGTACTAATCAGTAGTACAAAAAGATACTCGGTTTGTAAGGATTAATCTGTAGATCATCTAGAGAAACATTTCTTACGTAAGTGTTGAACACAGTAATTACTGGTACGCAAAAAGTATGAGTATAAGAGAAGTCACAAGTTATGAAGGTAGTGCAACCATGGGGCAGTGGACAAGCTGTACGCAAAAAGTATGAGTATAAGAGAAGTCACAGGTTATGAAGGTAGTGCAACCATGGGGCAGTGGACAAGCTGTACGCAAAAAGTATGAGTATAAGAGAAGTCACAAGTTATGAAGGTAGTGCAACCATGGGGCAGTGGACAAGCTGTACGCAAAAAGTATGAGTATAAGAGAAGTCACAAGTTATGAAGGTAGTGCAACCATGGGGCAGTGGACAAGCTGCTGAGATAAATGAATGGCCCTGAAATTACAAATTTTGAAGTTAACTTGGGGAAGTCATTTGCCCCATCCTGTATTGCTTATTTAATAGATCTCTTAAAGAATGTAGGGTTATATTCTTGTAGAAGTAGGCTTTAGTAATCCATGTTTATAAATGGAAAGGATCCAGACAGGATATAAATTCTTAAAGACCAGTTATGCATTTCAACAAAAAATCATGGAAAAGATTGTACTAGAAAAGATTATTGCAACTTAGTGCTAATTTGAAGCTGGATATGTCACTATATGCTTTTAGAAAATATTTATTTAACAGAGTTTTTTTTTTTTTGATTTGTGGGGCTTCATATTAAAGACTGTTGACAATGCAGCTGAAGCCCAACCTCTTAGGAAAAGAAATCTAGGCAAAGCCTAAAATAATGGGGGAAAAGGCCAAAAAAATAGAGACAGATATAAATAGTGCTCTTATAAACTTAGAAATAACGTGATGATGAATGGCATTATTTAGTGATTGAATCCTCCATGATTGGCCAGAAAACCACACATTTACAAGGAACAGGCCAAAAAAATGAGGAAAAAAGTACGGACAGTTGAGAAGTATGCTTGAGGGCTGTGTCATTTTCATCATCTTTAGTAATCTATTCAAGAACATTATTCATGATTTACTTATTAATAAACTCAAGATGTTGACTCCCTCACTTTTGTTGAGTACTTGATAATAATTACAAGACCACTGATGTATTTTGCTCTATCACTAGGTACTCTGAAATACTGCAGCATTTTGGCAGAATATCGGGTAACAGTGGTGATTAATACGTTTTTCCTTTTCCCCACAGGTGTGTGATATTGGCATCAGCATACAGAGATATGAGAGTGTGAAGGATATATCTCCTCAGTTGGGGGGAGGGGTGCAGAAGAGCTTGCCCCATGGTTCAACAGTGTTTCATACATATTTAAGTTATGTGCAATCAACCAGTGTTTGCAGCGTGAACAATGAAATGATATGATCAACATTCCATTGATAATTAAACATATAATCCCAGATCTTAGGTTTGCACTGACACACAGCAGCATGGGTAAGTAATAAGTTAGTTGACAAAGCCTTATGGACTTTTTTGCTGAAGTCTAGACATAGATAATAGCCATACGCCCCTTTGTCTAACAGTATTTCTTTGTTATTTAACCAGCTCTTAACACTGCTTCAGAACTAGTTGATGCTCACTTTCCCCAATGCAAATATGCCAGAGGTCTTGAAAATTTCAGAAGGGACCTTCTTACTATTCATGGTATTGTAGTTGGTGAATTCTGTTAAAATATTTTACATTTTAAAAGTAAAATGCTGAAATCATTCTAAATGTAGTTTCAAATAATTGTTGCTGAAAGATGACAACATTATATTAGTTCCAGTATTTATTGATATTTCAAATTAATGGTAATTCTAAAAAAGACACAACTGTATACCTGATATTTAAATCCAATTTCAGTTAGATGTATGTAAAGGATATAGTGTAAGTTCCTCTATCTGTCTTTCTTCCAAATGAATGCAGACTCCTTGTTATTAAATTATCAGTGCAGAAATTTATTTTTACATAGGATTATCAGGAATAACAGCTGTCGATCTACAGGAGTGAGAAAACTTTAAGAAGTGTTTTGAAAATTATCCTATTCTTGTTGCATTGCCACTGAAAAGAGGAGATAGGGGAAATACTTTTTTTATGACTAAAACAAGTATTTTTGTTTTCTAAGATTGTTTTTATCTTGAACCTGATTCTTTTCAGAAGCAGGTTAATGGGAATGTAAAACTTCAAAAATAGGATGATGTCCCTGCCTAAAGCATCTGGAGTTTGTGTTTGCAGTTAAATCTCATCATTGGCTAGGGAACCCATTCACATGACATATGAATGATAAAATTAATATCACAAAAATTAGTTTGTTCCCAATTACTTTTTTCCATGGTATGCTGTTAGCCAAATGAATATTTCATCACTGGTGTCCTCCAAATATATAAAACTATGCATTTTCCTATTCTACAGAAAGCTTGCAATATTTTAATTTTGAGAACTGTAATATGTAACAACCACTGTTTTCATTTTTATATACGTATTCATTTGTAGCAGTATTGTGATTTTCTTTAGCTTTAAACTAAGAGACAAGTAGTTTTTTCTGTTCACTCTGATGTGGATGATGTGGACCTTGGCTGAATTAGAAACAGTGCCGTTCTTTTAAATGATCCTTCATCTAATTGTGACTATCATGATGCTGCCTTGTTTACTTATTTAACAGATCCCTGATGTTCATGTGATTTTTAATTCTAAATCAGGCTAGTTGTACGGAATTTTGTTTAAATTATGAAGGCAAAATAAAAAACAAAGAAAAAAAATGAAGCAAATATATGGTTTATCGGTTAACCATTGGTATTGTGATGAGTGAAGTTTTATCACTGAGATATTGCATATCTTGGTATGGGAAGTATCAGCATGGTGTAGTGAGTGGTGTTTTATCAATGAGATATTGCATATCTTGGTATGAGAGGTATCAGTATTGTGTGGTGAGTCGTGTTTTATCACTGAGATATTACATATCTTGGTATGGGAGGTATCAGTATTGTGTGGTAAGTGTTATTTTATCACTAAGATATTATATATCTCGGTATGTGGGGTATCAGTATTGTGTGGTGAGTTGCGTATCAATGAGATATTACATATCTCACTATGTGAGGTATCTGTAATGTGTGGTGAGTGGTGTTTTATCATGGAGATAGAACATATCTTGATATGGAGGTATCAATATATTGTGGTGAATGGAGTTGTATCATTGAGATATTACATATCTTGGTATGGGAGGTATCAATATTGTGTGTTGAGTCGTGTTTTATAACTGAGATGGTAGTTATCAGTTTTGTTAAGTCCTTAATATTTGATGGAAGGAAGCAGAGTGGCCAGTGTAGTATATGTATAAAGTAAGCCATACCTGTAGATAAACAAATTCAGAAACAAATTCACACACACACACACACACACACACACACACACACACACATTCACTCATACAAAGTGCAAAAAAAGAGCTTTAAGCAGCTTCACAGATATACAGATTATACTCAAGAGTTTTCATTTTAAAACATATGGCAGCAGGAAACATCACAAAGAAACATGCAGTCTGTATTTGTTATATCCTATGTAACTTCCAATGTTCTAGATAAGGTAGAATATTAAGTTTTACATAAATGCATTGCGCTATTTTCAAGACTGATGCCTTGCTATGCATGGCTTACCATTGTAAATGCAAGATTTTTAAACTGGTAAGTACACTTTTTGCAACTTAATTTGCACTGTGCTGTATTTATACACCTATTATTTATAGTGGTGCTGTATTGTTTCTGTCTCTTGTTGTCTACACTGTGTTTTTCCCACCCACCCTGTTCTTGTTTTGGTGTTAATCTTGCTGGCTTTGAAACTGCCCGCCCCTCTTGTAAGTTTGTATTTGGATACTCCTTCTGGGCCTATCTCATTTGCTCACTCAACTGAGTACAGTGAGATCATATTCTGATTTCAGGCACTCCTACTTTGTACAAAGAGAGCATTTCAGAAGGACAAACCCTGTAGCCTCTTAATCCTGCTGTGTTCCCTCCCACAAAAAACACACACACACACACATATATATATATATATATATATATATATATATATATATATATATATATATATATATATATGTGTATATATTCAGCTGCTCTTACGGTAACTGTCTTAGTTGCTGTTCTGCGTGCTGTTATCTGTTCAGTTGTTCTTACTCTGCACTTATTACTGCTTGTTAGTAGCCTTCTAATTTAATGCCTTCTGCACTTGTTTTTTAGTCATTTGTTAATTTAATTGCATTTAATTAAACTGTATTTGCCGTAATATTGATACACATGTGCTAGCCTGCACTGCATTTGAATTGTATTTACTGCTGTTTTAGCTGCTTTTCTGTAAAAAAAATAAAAAACTTCCTAGCTTGTTTCCTGCCTTTCCTGTAACTTATCTAGTCCAGATACACACTTGCTGTATCCAGGACTATTTGTAAGCTCCTGGCCCCCCAAGCCTTTCTGTATTGGAGGAAAGCCTTCTAGCTTATCAGTGGGAGTGGTAAGCACTGGGTAGCCTATCTACCACAGGAGGAGAGGTTTCTGGTCCAGAAATTATAGTTTATTGGCCGTTTGGGAAGCTCTTCCATCTCTTTTAACCTTCTGATTCAAAAGCCTGTGTTTGTGCTTGTTTCCTGCCTTTCCTGTTACTAGTCTAGTCCAGGTACAGATTTGCTGTATCCAGGACTCTTTGTAAGCTTCTGAGCCCCCCAAGCCTTTCTGTGCTGGAGAGAAGCCTTCTAGCTTATCAGTGGGAGTGGTAAGCATCAGGTAGCCTATCTAACATGGGAAGAGTGGGTTTTGGCCCATAAATTATAGTTTATTGGCTGTTTAGGCAGTTTTCCATCTCTTTAAACTTGCTGGGTTAAAAGCTTACGTTTGTACTTGTTCCCCACCTTTCCTGTAACTAGTCTAGTCCAGGTACAAATTTGCTGCATCCAAGACTCTTTGTAAGCTTCTGAGCCCCGCAAGCCTTTCTGTGTTGGAGGGAAGCCTTCTAGCTTATTAGTGGGAGTGGGAGTGATAATTACTAGGTAGCCTATCTACCACAAGAGGAGTGGTTCTGGCCCAGGAACTGTAGTTTATTGACTGTTTGGGCAGTTTTTTTCCATCTCTCTCAACTTTCTGGTTTTAAAGCCGGTGTTTGAGCTTGATCCCCACCTTTCCCATAACTAGTCTAGTCCAGGTACAGACTTGCTGTATCCAGGACTGTTTGTAAGCTTCTGAGCCCCCCAAGCCTTTGTGTTCTAGTGTGGGCTTCTAGCTTATCAGTGGGAGTGGTAAGTACTAGGTAGCCTGTCTACCACAAGAGGAGTGGTTCTTGGCCCAGGAATTGTAGTTTATTGATCATTCAGGAAGATGTCTATCTCTTTCAACTTTCTGGATTAAAAGACCACATCTGCGCTTGTTTCCCATCTTTCCTGTAACTAACCTACTGGAAAGCACTAGAAAGCCTTAAACTGATACAAGCCTTCTAGCTTAAAAGAGAGACTTTGGAGTGATTGAGTATCAGTTTTCTGTATTTTCATGCTGTGCTTAACTGTTTTCTAGCACTTATTGTGATTTAAAAGCTTCTTTTTTTCACAATTGTACTTATTTGACTGCCTGCACTTTTAAAAAGTTGTTTTTTGTTTAAATAAATTGTTTAACTATTGTAGGCTGCACATTAAAGTGTGATAGCCTTTTCTGATCACTTGAAGTCATTTAAAGCTGTTTTAAGTGTACTTTTTACTGTTTTTGCCTTATCTTTTCAAAAAAAAAAATTCTTGTTTCCTGCCTTTCAGTTTTCAGGCTAGTGCTGAATTCAGGGCTGTGTTACAAGTTTCTGAGTTACCCATACCTTACTTGGATAGAGGGAAGTTTCTCTGTTCACCTGTGAGAGAGGGGAACTTTGAGCAGCTATCTGTTCCTGGAGGAGTGGTTCCAGCCCAGACGTTAGTAGTTTAAAAAACACATTTCCACGGTTTTGTGCACTGGGCAGCACTGGTTAGCTAGGGTTAAATAATTCCCGGCTCCACTAAGTCTTCTCTTCAGTTTTTCACTTGAAACTAGTCTAACTCTCAACCTAAGCACTCAAAAAGCATCCTACAGCCCAGCACTTGCTCAGACCTAATAGCAAGCACTAACATACCCCAACACTTGACTGCCCAGCAGGGCAAGGCTCTTTATCCACCCCTCACTAATCAAGTGACTAAGCAGCTCGCCCTACTATTCAGGCATGACCAAAGGGCAACTTCAGGTGTACTCTCCAGTCCAGCTGGTGAATTTCGGTATCCTGAGGCAATGTTACAACTGCCTCATGTACATAGACAGCCCTCTCCTCCTACCACAAAACACTAACATATGCGAGACATGCAATTATACAGCCAAATTGGAGGCTAAGGTCTTCCCCACCCAAGACTGGAACAGACAGTCATGAGGAGAAGGTTAACACTTGCACCACACCTCCAGCCTCACATAGATCTACTAAGCCAGCACTGGCAAAAAATACACATAAATACACAAAATCATACTCAGAGGCTCTAAATAAAAACCTGCAAAAGCATCAATGAGCTCCAAAGCTGACACCCACAAAACCTGCACCTCCCATCACAAACCAGACAACACAAAACACAAAATCAATGTGCCGCACAATCACAGCCCTTAAGGCAAAATAACATACCTAACACACTAGCAATAGCTTACTCAATACTCAGGCACACTGACGCCCCACTCACTAGGCTGGACAAGGAGAAGGTTACTGTTAGCTGCCTGTTGGGGGCCAGAATCCGCCACATAACACAAGCACTCAGGTCACTCCAGAACAAGTACAAATATGACTCTGTCATTGTTCATGTTGGTGTGAATGACCTGAGACATACCTCCCTGGACTACATGAAAAGAAACATGGAAGAGTTCTCTGATCATGTAGCCCAGGCAGGTATGACCCTGATCCTGAGTAGCATCCTGCCCTCACCAAGAATGATACCTCAGTATAAAGAAAAACTTATCAATTTCAACAATTGACTAAGCTTCTGGTGTCATTCAAAGGGGATCCAGTGTCTGTCAGCCTGGGATGACATGCTCGACAAGCCGCATTGCTTCACAAGAGAGGGCTTGCACCTGTCACCCCTTTTCTTTTGAATACTAGCCAAGGCTTTTTCTGCCCCCATAGTGCCTTCTTTAGGCAAGGCTCAAAATTCAAACACACCTCTGTAAACAGCACAAGTAAAAATGAGGGTTATGCTACTCAACGCCAGGAGTTTAAATCTCAAAATGCATGCGCTCGAAGCACTCCTAAGTATGGAGAACGTTGACATCTGTGCAGTAACAGAAACTTGGTTCAAGGCTCCAGAGAGCACTCTAGCACTACTGGGCTATAACTCATACCACACATTTTGGCCACAGAACACGGACTGAAACACAAAAGGAGGGGGTGTATCCATATTCATCAAGGATACCCACACCTCCAGGTTAGTGGTGCAGAATGATACCTCTGAGATCATCCATGTGCAGCTAACATCAGGCAAATCTGCAATGCAAATTGTGGCCTGCTAAAGATCACCCTCCATGACACAGGGCTACCACTCCGCCTTTCTGGAGACACTGGAAACATGAAGGTCCTACCGAACACCCTGATACTGGCCAACTTCAATTACCCTACCATTAACTGGGAAAACTACTTGAGTACAAACTCCCAGGCTCAGTGCTTCCTGGAATTTATCAACTCAAATGCCCTGGATCATCTGGTAAACTTCCCTACCAGATGCCACAACATATTGGACCTGGTCATCACCAACATGGGCAACAGGTGTTCCGTACCAGAGGTCAACCTATCACTGGTTAGATCAGACCATAAACTAATCACCCTGGATGTCCACACCCCACTACCACCCCCAACCAAGGAAACCATGGTGAAAAACTTTTCAAAAGTAAACTTCACCTTACTTAAGGCAGAGGTGGTAAGTTTCACAGCCCCCACGCTAAAGGATAACACTGCCCAAGATGCAGAATCCTTTGCAATCGCACTCTATGAGCACCTACAAGGATGCATGGATCATGCCATCCCTAGCAAAACCAAGACTCACTGCCCTAAGAGAAGAAAACCAGTCTGGTGGATCCCTGCCATAAACAGGTTATACAACAAAAGGAGGAAACTAGTTCAGAAAAAAAGCAAATCCCAAGAAGGAAAGACATCCCTGATCAGTATCAGTAAGAAACTAAGGTCCCTCATAAAATCATCCAAGGCTAACTTTGAAAGAAAAATAGCCAAGGATTCGAAAGATAACCACAAAGCCTACTTTAGCTATGTCAAGAATCTAAGTGGCAACTCGCAGATATACTCTGAGCTAGTGTAAAATAGCACAAAATATGCTGAACCTACTGATATTACCAACATCCTGGCAGATAGAGTCAGTGCAAACTTCACCTCCCTATCACCTTCAAAAGGGCCCACAACAATAACGGAAAAGTGTAGTGTCCCGAAAATCACAGAAGCACAGGTGAAAACAGCCCTTTCAAAAACCAAAAACACAGCATCAATGGGGTCAGATGGTGCCCCAGGATGTGTCTTGCATGAACTACAGAACAAACTAACCCCCCACCTAAACACACTGTTCATCCTCAGCCTCTCCACAGGCTACGTGCCCATAGAATGATGCACAGCAATGGTTATTCCACTCCACAAGAGGGGCCACAACTGACCCTGGTAACTATCACCCCATAAGCCTGACTAGCCTGGTCTGCAAGGCCATGGAGCGCATCATCATGGAACTCATTAACAAAGACATTGGGAACCTTCAAACACTTGACCCGACCCAGTTTGGCTTTGTTAAGGGCAGATCATGCTTACTAAACCTGTGTGACTTCTTTGAGACAGTCACCACGGCCATAGACGAGGGAAAGGTGGTTCACACAGCCTACCTTGATCTTGCCAAGCCATTTGACACCATTCCTCACTCAGGTATTATAGAAAAACTCACCAGCCTGAACATAAACCCCTACATCACAAGATGGGTTGCCAACTGGCTTACAGATAGAACTCACACGGTAAGAATAGCGGGCTCCAGGTCCGACTCTAAACCAGTCACAAGTGGTGTCCCGCAAGGCTCGGTTCTGGGACCCCTACTGTTTGGCATATATTTCTCAGAAGTACAGGCAAACACAGAACTATGGCTAACCAAGTTCACCGATGACTGCAAACTGGGAGCCATAATTGACTCTCCGGCTGACACGGACATCCTTCAAAAAGGCCTTACTGAGACAGACACCTGGTGTCAAAGTCATGGCCTCAAGCTAAATGCCAAAAAATGCATAGTCATCCCGTTTGGGAAAAACAAAACACCCACGAATTACGACATAGGTGGCAGCCCTATTAATACAGAAGAGGTAATAAGAGATCTGAGGACCCAGGTAGATAGTAATCTCTCATTTGACAATCATATTGCCAAAGTAGTTAAGAAATCCTTTTATGTGGCCCATCTAATTACTAAGGAGTTTGCATCTAGAAATAAAGCAGTTATAGTGCCCCTCTACTCATCACTCATCAGACCCATCCCATGCCCCATTTGGGATGTATCTCACAAGACACTTCCAACAACTGGAAAGACCACAAAAGCACCTCACCAAGAGGATTACTGGCCTCAAACATATGTCCTATGCAGCCCGACTGAAACTACTCCAGCTGTACTCAGTGACATATCGCTTACTCAGAGGTGATCTCTGCCTGACTTACAAAGCCATGTCCAATTCAGAATTAATGGACATGCTCCACCTAAAGAAATCCAAGTCACTGCGAACCACGCACTCTAGTGAGCTAAACCTCACCACAACAATAAATAGAACATGCTGGAGGGATAGATTCCTGTCACAGAGACTCCCCATGCTTTGGAACAAAATTCCTAACTACATTAGGCAGAGCCCCTCACTAACACTCTTCAAGAGAAGCCTTGACGAGTGATGGGTAACACAAAATACACCCCTGGGATCACTTCATTGGCTCTGCTTGACAGAGGCTCAGTTAATTAATCAATGGGGCGGCAAAAGCCGACACACTCTGGTTAGGCTTATAAATGCCCTCGGGCAGATAGCCTAGTACCTACCTATGAACCTATGAACCTAAAACTGTTGAAAACAAGGCAGAAATTTCATTTCCACCAGATGAAGCAGATGATGATAACATCACTGGAGGTTATGAATATGCAAGGAATTCTGTGCCCTGCATAACAGGCCTGAAAACTGGTTACTTTTACTGTGCTGGAGTTCTTGTGCACCCTTTGTATGTTATTTCTCCTGTTCACTGCTCCCAATCGTAAGGAAAGAGTTATTTTACATGTGCTTGAAAATTCATAGTAATTCTTGTTAGCTGGTTTGTTCTACACATCTACAAGCTTTATGACTACAGACATCACCTATTTATTACACATATTATGTGTGTGTGTGTGTGTGTGTGTGTGTGTGTGCGTGTGTGTGTGTGTGTGTGTGTGTGTGTGTGTGTGTGTGTGTGTGTGTGTGTGCGTGTGTGTGTGTGAGTGTGTGTGTAAATGCAGTTACATTGGTTAAAATTCCTGTTTGTTTTGTCAACATACATCGGTTGACAAAGCAGAAGATCGATACATGAGCAAGACTGACAACCTCCAGGGTTAAGTAATATGCCCCTTCACCAGAGACTGCATGATCTTGTGTTAATATATATAATAACAGGGGATATTGAAGGCAAAACCATTTTTTGTATGCTTAAGTTTGCATGCACCAAGGGTGTTCCTTGTGCATGAATATTGCCCTTTCAACACTTGTGTAGTTGACCTTTTGTTGTTGATAGTGGCATCAACATTCAGGTGTTAATCAGTATACCAGTGTGTGTGTGTGTGTGTGTGTGTGTGTGTGTGTGTGTGTGTGTGTGTGTGTGTATAGACACAAACACTTATTTGTATATGCATATAAATATAAGAAACTCAAACTAAACTGTCAGACATCTATCTATGTGCACTAAAGACGATGAGACAAAAAATAAAATAAAAAAAAAACTAGGAAGATATACTTTGTGAGCTCAGTACATTTTAAGATGCTTTTCTAGTGGAATCAAAATATCCAAGTTACAAAAGTTAGGTCAACCCCTCTGTTCTAGGTCAGAAATTCATCTGTCCATTAGATTCAATTAAAACTATAAACTCTAAATTAAGCACTTGAGACAAAATACTGTAAACAATCTGTAAGAATTGAAAAGACTGTAGAAAACTGGAATGAACTGGAAATAACTTGAAGAAATTGTATTGAGACTGGAATAAATGTCTTCATCTTTTAATTACTGAGAACTTTGCTGAACAGGTGCCAGTCTTTATGTACCAGATTTTCTTCTATCTTACAGAATAAAAGTCTGCATACACTGTAGTTCAGTTAAGAATATTTTATTATATACAGTGGAGGTAGATGTCAGCAATATCAAAATCAAATCTTACTGTTTCCAATAACAGTGCTGATAAACTGAAATAGATCGAATTAAAATGTCTGTATCTTCTCACTCATTATGCTATATGTAAATTATTTACTTAGAATGTCAAATCTTACTGTCTCCAATATACTGAAATAGATTGAATTATAATGTATGTAGCTTCTGCACTCATTATACTTGGAATTATTATTTTTTTCCTGAATAATATCATTAATATTCTGGGATGCTAGATATTTGACTTGACTTCTGCACTCACTCTCGAGCATCTGCACCAGATTTCTGAGGATTGCACTACAAAGATTTTCCTGCGTTTCAGTCCGAATTAACTAGCTTGACTAACTGTGTCTAAAGTATCTCCTAATAATACCAAAACCCTGCACATTTCTACAAGCCTCTTTAACCTTGGTCACCAAGCCTGTTTGTACTTAATATACTGCACATTATGTTAGCACATTGTATTCTTATTAGTATTCTTGACAGAAGGTTACAGAAACATTCCTTTCTGTTGAATCAGCATGTAAAAAGTAAAATGAAGATAGCAGTCTGCTTTAACATGACTGCATTTCTAGGCCTATTCAAAGAGAATACTGCATTTATTTCTAACAAAAGACATTTAATCTTATATTGCCAATCAGAATTCTATCTGAAAGAAATCAGCCAGTAGGAAATGTCAGAAGTATGTTACTATAAGAGGGCCCCAGGATGAAAAAGGTGAAGAATGCCCACTTTTTGGTACCCTGTAGAAGCTGATGCCACAAAATCCAACAAGGTATACTCAGTGAAGGTTCATAGGAGATTATTAGGTTAGAAGCACTACAAGCCTAGCCATGTTAATCGCAACTATACCCATTTGTTCTTTTTGGGTAGTTCACAGAACGAATTTATGAACAGAGTGGGTCTGTGATCAACACCAGCTACCCCTGTCCAGGAAGGACATGGGTGCTGCCCCAGGGGTGAATTTGCAGTCTCCTATCCAATTATCTAGGTTGTGTTTGAAATGGGTCAGTGAGGAGCTCTGTTTCATATGAATAGGAAGTCTATTCCAGAGAAGTGGCAGTCTCTGGAAGACATATCTGTCTCTCCAACATTTTCTGCTAATGTCACAAGCTAGGTTGAGATCCATAAAGTGAGCGACTTTTGTGCCATTTGACTTGCAGATGCGCAGTATTTCCATTAGGGCAGGGTCAGAGATTGCCCTATAGGCTAGGCACAAGTCACCTCTGAGCAGTCCATAAGATGCAGAGTAAAGTGACAGAGCTTTCAGCCTGTCCACATAGGTCATGAGTTGGAGTCCCTGAATTTTCTTAGTGAGAAACCTCTGAGGTCTGTCCAGCTGCTGCACGTGTCTGGTGAGGTACATGCAAAAGGGTGCATCATGCTTTATTAGTGGTCTGAGGAGAGCTTAGTACAATGGCATTAAAACATTCCTTGACCTGGAAGCTATGCCTTTGTTTATGAGGTGCACTAAGTAGAAGGCTTTTTTTACCACTGTGGAAACTTGGTGTTCAAAATTCAGATTGCTATCAACCTGTATTCCCAAGTCTTGTACCACTGGTTTGGAACTCAAGGGGTGCTGACAATATAGGGAATTCCATTTTGCCAAAGGGAATAATAATGCATTTTTTTTGCACTTCAATTTAGACCACGGCTTTGGCATCAATCATTTGTTAGTGTTAGCCCTTCTTGTAATATGTTGATATAATTGCGCTGTGACATAGGGAAAATACTACCAGCCCAGCTATCTGGAATTTTGTAAATAATTCTATGTCATTTGTGAATATTGATATGATTTATACAGTACTGTATTTTATGTACTCAGTTAAAATGCAATCACAGTGTACCCTGCTGTAACATAGAAGATTAACTTGCAAAACATAAGAATAGTTGAGGTTAAGTTACTTTATAGATGGGCCATAAACAAGATATGTTATCTCCCAGTTTCAATGTAGAAGCAGACACAATGTCTAGAGCTAGAAGTCTTAGTACTGTCTTGAAAAATAAGTAATTACTACGTTTAAAATGTAAAATGTTTTATTGTTTTACAACTTCCAAGATCTGCAAACATCTGAGAGATGTGTATTTTTCACAAGGAGATGTCAAATGTGACAATGAGGGTTTAGCCTGAGAGCTGAAGTCAGGTAACAAAATGTGATGTCATCTAAGCTAACCAAGCAGTAATATTTGATATTAATTTAAGAACTCTCTCAGAGAGAGACTGTGCATTTTTGTCTTGGACCTAGCAAGAACATCCACTCATTATCATCATCTGCACTTGTTTTGCTGTAAGTAAGATTTAGGACACAGTATCTCTTTTAGATATAGATATAAATATAGTAAAGATTAGTTTACATGTTTTCTGTATTTATTTGAGACTGTCCTGCAATGTTGTTTTAAAATATTCCCTGTGATTTTGAACTCTGAAGTTACTGTGTTTATTTACTGAGCATTGTTTTATTATTTATCAGTAAATATATTTAAACCTATCTTTGTGGCTGATATTTGTGAGACATATTTATGGTCTTAGAGTACTTGTATATGTATTTGGTAATACTGTGCAGGCCACTCCTGAATAGCCTTGCAAGTATTGGTCAGGCTACCATTTGGATTAATAGTAACATTACACAGTACGATTGGACACCATTTGTTAAGGGTCTTATAGTAGCTGATAAGGGTGGTTGGTGGCAGCTGGAACTACTTTACAGTCTTTGCAAAAGGGGACATAGCTAGTAAACCTGTGCCAGCCTTTCCAAGGTGTGTGTGTGTGTGTGTGTGTGTGTGTGTGTGTGTGTGTGTGTGTGTGTGTGTGTGTGTGTGTTTGTATATCAATCGTATTTCAAAGTGTATGTGTGTCAGCTACTTGGGCAGGGACATGAAGCACTGGTTGGACAGAGAGAGTGCTGGGGGTCTTAGTTGACCACCCGGCTGAGATCTCAAACCTATAGCTGTGTCAGTGAGGAGTCTTATTGGGGATCTTGAGAAAGAGGGAGAAACCCACCCCAGACTGACTGTGATCTCTGTGTGTTCTTAAGGGAAATTGCACTTTACTGTGTATGTACTTGTTATCCTCCCAATGTGCACGTCTCTCACTGGTATTAGTGGTGAGGATTGAGGCTGCTTGATTACTGGGCCAGTGCAGAGGCATCACAAATTAATTGGTGGCAGCATTGGGATATTCACATCACATATTAATTGGTTAGCAGTGGTGGGATAGCCATGTCACATATTAATTGGCTTGTAGTGGTATAGATACTGATTTCCTGTAGCCTGTGTTCAATGATCACTGAAGGTGTTTGTACTCTCAATCAGCCATGCAGTGAACATTCAGAGTTTCATATCACAATTTTTTTATTTTTATTTTTGTTAGCTTAGTTAGTCAAGGAGAGTAGGCAAGCATGTCAGCAGATGAGTATCGCAAGCTGACAAGGAGCCAGTTGGCTGAAATTTGCCAGGCTAAAGCACAGGTGCATGCAAACCTGACTAAAGCAGAACTGATTGCAGCTTTAGTCACAGATGCATCACAGAATAGCAAACAGGAGGACAATCAGTCTGGCCTTGGAAATGTACAACTCTCAGAAAACAGACAGTTCAACCTTTTCACAGAGGACTTAAAACTCCATCTGGAGTTAAAGAGACTTTAGCTGGAGGCCAAGCATTTGAAGAAAGAGACATCTACAAGATGAGGAAAAGGAGAAACTGAGACATCTTGAGGTTGAGGAAAATGAGAAACTGCAACATCTAGAGGCTGAGGAGAAGGAGAGGCATATACAATATGAAAAGGAGATGCTAACTTTTCGCCAACATCATGGAGGTAATGGGGGAGGGAGTAAATGAACCCCAGAAGCAACAAAGGTCAGTAAATTTCTTTCACAATTTACAGAGGGGGATCATTTTAATAGTTTCATTCATATGTTTGAAAGGATATGCAAACAGTATAATGTTGACCAAGGGCTATGGTCACAGTTCCTGACTCCCTTACTCCATGGTAAAGCTGTAACTGCTATTTCTAAATTGCCTGATACTAATTGCTTAAATTATAATATTGTAAAAAACTTTCTTTTAGAATGCTTAATTTAACACCTGAAGCTTACAGAAAAAAGTTTCATTAGCATAGACGCAAGGCAGATGGAAGTGTGTGTGAATATATTGCAGACATAGGACTTATTTTCATAGGTGGGTGAGTGGATGTCAGGTCACCACTTTTGAAGGGCTGGCAGACCTTTTGGTGAGGGAACAAGCCCTTAGCACTTTGTCTGAGGACATGAGAATCTGGTTAGCTGACAGACAATACAATACTGCAGATGAGTTGGGGAAGAAGGGAGACCTATACCTAGCAAGCAGGGCATCACTGCACAGGAAAGGGACACCCAGTGCTGCCCATGGTGGGTATCACAGACTCCCCCACCAGTGTCCCCCAGTATCAGGGGAAGCTACTGGTCCAGGTACATGTCCAGGACCAAGGGTTAAATATTTTAAATGCAACCAGTGAGGCCATGTAGCATATAGATATCCAGGGAGGCAAGGTGGGGAACAAAAGGTGGAGGAGCCAGTAAGTGGGAATAAGAAAATGCCAACAGTAAGTTGTCTTGAGACAACAAGGTTACCAAACTATCACAAGAGGTTATATCCTATCTTAGTAAATGGGAAAGAGGCTATTGCTAAAGAGAGATACAGCCTCTAACCTAACAATTGTGAGGCCTGCATTTGTTAAAGAGGAGCACTAATTGCTTGGGCAGTCTACTCCTGTCACAGCTTTAGGAGGGACCCCATTCCAAGTACCTTTGGCTAGGGTTCACCTTGACTGGGAGAATGGAAAAGGAAGCCAGCAAGTAGGTGTGTTTGAGGATATCCCTGCAGATGTCCTGATAGGGAATAATTTTGATAATGCAGTACTATGTGTGCATGCAGTTACATGCAGTTATGCTTGGAGACAAGCATGTGGGTGTGGTAGCCTGGGGAGACTCAGACAGACTGCACACATGCAGACAGGACTGATGAGGTGGTTACTTCAGGGGGGAAAGCTGCCCTGTAGCAGTGAGACTGAAGGTGAGCCAGAGCTGCTTGTGATTACTGATGTTCCCTTGGAAAAGAGTGACTGCAAGGGCAGAGGTGAGTAGTAGTACCTGGGTTGACAGTGAGGCACCATTGTCAGAGAATACCAGACTTCCTGTGATAAGGGAGCTGTGAAGGTTACAAAGAGAGAATTGAGACAGGCTCAGCTCTCAGACCCTACATTACAAGGCCTGAGGGAGGTAGCTAGTGAGGCACTTGATTCTCAAAGGAAAGGGGAATCTGTGTACTGAGACCAATGATTACTGTGCAGAGAATGGACCCCTGAGTGAGGGCTAGAAGGTAAGAGACTACAACAGTTGGTAGTGCTCAGAGCCTACCATCTGGAACTTCTAGCCATAGCCCATGATATTTCCTTGGCAGGTCATATGGGTATAAAACATATAAAGAGACGTATTATACAGAACTTTTATTGGTCTGGAATTTCTAGAGATCTAACAGGGTACTACAGGACCTGTGAGCAGTACCAAAAGGTAGGCAAGGCAGGAGACAAGGTGAAAGCTCCTTTGATGACTATGCCTGTGATTGAGAAGCCATTTTAGAGGGTAGCTATTGATATTGTGGGGCCTCTGATTACCCCAAGTTCCACAGGGAAAACGTATATCCTAGTGGTAGTATATTATGCTACCAGATACCCTGAAGTGGTTGGACCTGTCCTCCACTGAGGCAGAAAAGGTTTCAAATGCTTTGTTAAAGATTTTCAGCAGGGTAGGTTTCCCAAAAAAAATACTGACTGACAGAGGTGCCAATTTTACATCAGACCTGCTGGCTTTTCTGTGGAAGTACTGCAAGGTGAAACACCTAAAGACCACCCCTACCATCCCCAGACTAATGGTCTTGTTGAGAGGTTAAAATCTACACTCAGGTCCATGCTACAGGCATTTCCAGACCAGTTCAAGAGGTAGTGAGACAAATATTTACCCCATCTGTTGTTTGCTTACACAGAGGTTCCCCAGGAATCCACAGGTTTTTCACCCTTTGAGTTGCTGTATGGGGATAGGATGAGGGGACCTCTAGAATTGATTCAAGATGAGTGGGAGGGTGAGTGTGACTCCCACAAGGAGTCTGTTGTGGCATATGTCCTGAACCTCCAGACAAGGCTCAGGGATCTCATTGGCTTGGCCCAGGGAAAATGGCAGAAGCCAAACAGCAGAAAATGGCCTGGTATGACAGGAATGCTCAAGCTAGAGATTATGCTGTAGGGCAGCAGGTAATGGTTCTCACTCCTGTCAGACACAACAAGCTGCAGGCAGCCTGGAAGGGATCCTACAAGGTAGTAAGAAAGGTCAATGATGTTAACTACATGGTCGAACTAGGCAGGAGGCAGGGGCACAGATTGTACTGTGTTAACATGATGAAACCTTACCATGATAGGGAGGACCTTGTGCTGAGTATGTGCAGTGGATGGCAGGAGGAGTATGAGGGGGGTCTGGTGAGTGATCTCTTCAATGAGGCTCAGACTGACTCCTCAGTGGAAGGGTAGCAATGTCCCAGCAGTTATCCCCTACCCAGTTCAAGAAATCCGAGCAGTGTTACAGGAATTTGGGGGCATGCTCATTATGAAACCAGGTTGCACCCACCTGCTGCAACACTATGTGGATACAGGACCCCAAAGACCTATTAAGCAGGCCTGTTATAGGGTGCCTGAGAGAGTCAAACAAACTCTGAGGGAGGAGATACAGGAAATGTTGGATCTAGAGGTAATCCAGGAGTCCAGCAGTCCCCAGGCCTCCCTAGTGATGCTGGTACCAAAGAAGGATGGCAGCACCAGGTTTTTTGTGGACTACAGGAAATTAAATAGTCACAGAGAGTCAGATGCTTACCCCATGCCTAGAGCTGAAGAAGCTCTAGAGCAGCTGGGTGGGGCTAAGTTTTTTACCACTTTTAATCTTACCAAGGGTTACTGACAGGTGCCCTTGACTCCCAATGCTAGAGAGAGGTCAGCCTTTGGGACTTCTTTTGGCTTGTATGAGTTCTTGAAGATGCCCTTTGTGATGAAAAATGTCCCAGCGACTTTCCAGAGGCTGGTAGATCATATCCTAGCAGGAGATTTTGCCCTTGCTTACTTAGATGATGTTCCCATCTACAGCCATTCCTGGCAAGAGCACAATTAGCATGTCAGGGAGGTGGCGGGCAGACTACAGAGGGCAGGGTTGACCATTACGCTCAGCAAATGTCAGGTGGGTATGGCTGAGGTCTCCTACCTGGAACATAGAGTGGGGAGTGGTAAGATGAGGCCAGAAACTGCCAAAGTGGAAGCCATTCAGGCAGGGCCTGCCCCTGTTACCAAAAAGTATGTGAGGGTATTCTTAGGGACAGTGAGGGTACTACAGAAATTTTGGCCTAATTATAGTACCATAGCTTATCCCCTCAGAGACCTGACAAGGAAATACAGGGCAGATAATGTACTGTGGACCCTAGCATGTGAGCAGGCATTCAAGAATCTTAAAAGAGCTTTGGGAGGACCCCCTGTGTTAGCCAGTCCAGATTACAGCAAAGAATTTGTTGTGCAGGTGGATGCTTCAAACCATGGAGTGGGGGGCTCTACTTAGCCAGGTCTCCTCAGAGGGAGAAGAGCACCCAGTGGTATATCTCAGGCATAGGCCCCAACCCACAGAGGAATGCTTTGCAGCTGTAGAAAAAGAATGCCTTACCATAGTGTAGGTACTGCAGAAACTTCAGCCTTATCCATATAGAAGGAAATTCACTGTAGTTACAGACTACAATCCTTTAACATGACTACATTGAACCAGCCAGCAAAATACCAAGTTAGTAAGGTAGAGCCTAGGGTTGCAAGCATATGGTATGAAAGTGCAGTACCGCAGTGGGGTTAGCAATGTGAAGGTAGCTGGAATTGCAAGGCAGAGAATGGGGTAAGGTATTCACAGATATTCAACCCTCTCAAGCAACATTTCTCAAGGGTCACTTGAAAAACTAGCTTGAGTTTTCAGGGGGGTGTGACATAGGGAAAATACTGCCAGCCCAACTATCTGTAATTTTGTAAATAATTCTGTTATTTGTGAATATTGATATGATTTATACAGAACTGTATGTTATGTACTGAGCTAAAATGTAACCACAGTGTACCCTGCTGGATTATAGAAGATTAACCTGCAAAACTTAAGAATAGTTGAGGTTAAGTTACTTTATAGCTGGGCCATAAACAAGAGATTTTATTTTTCATTTTCAATGCAGAAGAAGACACAAAGTCTAGAGCTAGAAGTTTTTGTATTGTCTTGAAAGAGAAGTAATGACTAGGTTTAAAATGTAAAATATTTAATTATTTTACAACTTTCAAGATCTGCAAACATCTGTGAGATATGTATTTTTCCCAAGGAGATGTCAAATGTGACAATGAGGGGGGGGGGGGTGTTAGCCTGGAAACTGAAGGCAGGTGACAAAAAATGATGTCATCCAAACTAACCCAGCAGTAATGTTTGATATTAATTTAAGAACTCTCCCAGAGAGAGAGACTGTGCATTTTGTATTTTCTCTTGTACCGACCAAGAACATCCACTCATCTGCACTTGCCTTGTTGTAAGTAAGATTTAGGGCATAGTATCTCTTTTAGATATAGATAGGAATATAATAAAGATTAGTTTAGATGTTTTCTGTATTTATTTGAGACTGCCCTGCAATGTTGTTTTAAAATATTTCCTGTGATTTTAAACTCTGAAGTTACCATGTTGATTTACTAAGTATTGCCTTGTTCTTTTATTAATTATAATTAAATATATTTAAACCTATCTTTGTGGCTGATATTTGTGAGACATATTTAAGCTCTAAGAGTACTTGGTTATCTAAATGGTGACACTGTACAGTCCACTCCAGAATAGCCTTGCATGTCTTGGTCAGACTACCGTTTGGATTAATAGTAAAATTACACAGTAGGATTGTACAGCCTTTGGTAAGGGCTTTATAGTAGCTGTTAGCAGCTGGAACTGCCTTATAGTCTGGGCAAAAGGGGGAATAGCTAGTAATAGTTTGAAATTAAATTACATGTCTTCAGTCATAAAGACTGTATCTTATAATTCTCAATGTAGCCAGAGACAAAAAGATTGTACTAGGAAGCTTTCTGCATTTCCTTTGGGGTAAATTCATTGCTATTCTGGAAGGGTGGAGATTTGACATTGTTTTATGACTTCCAGGAGCTGCAACAGATCTTAGCAAGGCTCTCTGTGTGTCTGCCATTGGCAGATATGTGATGAATCCTGACAGCTTCTAGCCAAGGGGGGGGGGGGGGGTAGCATGGAAACCATAAGTTAAATAACTAGATGTATGTAGTGTCATTCTGTAATCTAGGACAAAAATAATGTTTAGCACTAGGTGAGACTGAAGTCTCAGAGCAGTCTCTGTTTTTGGAACCTGACAAGGAAGGACTCCACACCTCCTTCATCTTGCCCGTCTCTAGTAAGCAACCTGTGAATAATAATTCTCAAGAAAATGTAGAGAGATTAGTTAAGTACTGCTTTTTTGTTACTGTGTGAACCTGCCCACCTGTGTTATTTTTAATATTTCCTATGAGGAAACGCTGGTGTTTATTGTAAATAGATATTTAGTATGTTCATGTTCTTTTAATATTTATTATTAAATATACTTAAACTGTCATTATGGTTGGCCTTTTAGAGAATATTTTAAACTTTGAGAGTGCCAATATTTATTTGGTGGCACTGTGGCCACTCCTGAAAGCCTTACTGTTTGGTCAACATTATAATTTGTATTAATATTAATTTCACTCAGTATAATTGGGTACCCTTACAAGACCCTTAGAGTAGCTGGCTTTGGAGTTTCAGGTGGTGGTGTAACTACCTTATAGTCATGACAGAAGGACCATAGCTAGTAAATCTATGCCAGCCTTTCCCTGTGTGTGTGTGTGTGTGTGTGTGTGTGTGTGTGTGTGTGTGTGTGTGTGTGTGTGTGTGTGTGTGTGTGTGTGTGTGTGTGTGTGTGTGTGTGTCTGTGTGTGTGTGTCTCTCTCTCTCTCTCTCTATATATATATATATATATATATATATATATATGTATATATAGATAGATTCTATATAGATATAGATATATTACATTACTTTGTGATTCAGTCTTTGTAGAGCATATTTTGTTTGCTCACATCAGCAAGCAAAGAGCGTGTATGTCAGCTGCTTGGAGCAGGGGCATGAAGCACTAGTTTCACAGAGAGAGTGGTGGATAACTTGGCTTGGACACTCAGCTGAGGTCTGAACTCTATGGCTATGCCAGAGGGGAGTCTTACTGGGGATCTGTAGAGAGACAGAATAACTCAGACCCTGGACTGAGTGTGTTCCCTGTGTACTCTTAAGGGAAATTGTGTTTGATATAGGGAACTGCATCTGGAAATACTGAATGTATCCATTTTTGTTTGAAGTGAATGTCCCTCTCCACTGCTCGTGGTAAGGATTCAGGCTCCTTGATTTCTGGCCCAGAGAGGGGATGTCACAGATGCCAAGCAGTAAGGGTCCCAGCACAGACCCCTGTGGTACTCCACTGGTGACAGGTCTACTGATGGAGGTGGAGTCACCAATTTTAACAGTGTGCCTTCTGTCAGTGAGCCAACTGGCTACCCATCTAGTAATGTAAGAGTTATTACCTAGCTGGGAGAGTCTCTCAATGATGCCAGAGTGGAGAATTATGTTGAAAGTTTTTGCAAGGTTGAGAGAGAGGCTGGGTGAACTCTCTTTCCTTTGTAAATGGCTTTGGTGACATTCTCAAAAAAGTCTACCAGGCATGATCTACTCTTAACAAAGCCAAACTGGGTTGGGTTCAGCATTTAGAGGTCACCTATGTTCTTGTTGATAAGGTCCATGATAATTTTTTCCATGGCCTTGCAGATGAGGCTGGTTAGACCAATGGGTCTGTAGTTGCTAGGGTCAGTTAATGGCCCCACTTTGTGCAGAGGGGGTGATTGTTGCTGTTCTCCATTCTGCAGGAACATAGCCACTTCTCAAACTATGATTAAAGCAAATGAAAAGTTGGTCCATTAGGTCTTGTTTTAGATTGTCTAGTAAACACCCAGGGATATAACCTGTCCCACCAAGGCTGTGTTTTTGGCCTTGGTGAGCACAGAGATGACCTTTTCTCTAGAAATGCTAGGCAGGGTGCTGGTGTCAGGTATGCTTTGGGATATGGTAGATGAGGAAAGGCAGCTGAAGTTGCACTTAATCTGTCAGCTGGCAGGCTGGCAATGTCTTCCAGTGTAGTATGAGTCATCCCATCTGCAACCAGTTCAGCACATAACTGGGCATTCCCTTAGACTTCAGACATAGTTAAAGTATGCCTTGTGATTATCCTTGGTTAAAGATGCAATTTTAATTTCATAATTTGCTTTAGAAGACTTTACAAGATTTCTGATTTCCTTGTTTAGGCTTAGGAGGAAATTCTTTCTCTGCAGAGTTATATCCCTCTTGCTTTTCAGACAACAGTTTCTTCCTCTTGTTATCTGTTTATTCTTGAAGTCCACCATTGTTGCTTCTTTTTATGGACGACCTGATTTTGATCTGGTCAGGTAGATATTATGCAGTCACTTAAATGTTTGTACAGGGCATTTGCCTACACTTTTGCATAAGGATCATTGATGTCTGTGATTGTGTGTGGTATGAAGCTTTTTATACCATTTCTCAGCAGTAGTTAGCTTTGGTAAAGTTTTTAATAATCTTTGTTCCTGTGAGGGTGTTAGTTCCAGTAGTTACTTCAAAAGAGACTGATTTGTGGTCTGACTTAACCAGGGAAGGCATCACGCATGGGGAAGTACAGTACCCCCTCATTTTGGTGAGTATTATGTTCAGAACATTAGCGTCCCTAGTGAGGGTGCAGACTATCAGTTCCAGAGCATTTGTGGTAATCAAGTCAGGGAACCTCTAGGTGAGCATGTTTTTGCTCATCTATGTCACCCACTCTGTGGAAGGATAGTTGAAATCTCCCATGAATAAGGTGTTTTGATGTATAGCAAGGGATTCCAGTAAATCAAGGTAAGTGGTGGCTTTATCCTGGTTCATGGTGTGGGGGATCTATAGCTAGCAATGATGTGGTACAGTACTTTCCCAATAGGTAATTAGATGTGGAGTAGTTAAAGTCATGCTGTTTGACCAGGTTTGAACTGTATTTGGTTTTACTGAAGATGGAGGCACCTCCACCTTTTGCTCCTTCATGCTCTTTTTGAGGTCTGAACACATGGAAGGCATTGTAGCCTTGCAAGGCCGGGGTGCTCTCAGCAGTCTTGAACCATGTCTCAGTAAATGCACAGATATCAGCATCCTACAAGGTGAGGAGTGCTTCCAGGGAGTGCAGTTTAATTTTTAAACTCCTAGTATTAAGCAGCATGACCCTGAGTTTGTCTTGATTAGATTTTATTACATTTGAAAATTTGTTGTTTTGACATTGCCTAAAAAAGACACTCTTGAGGAGGCAAGGGCTTGTGTCAGTATCCAAAAGCCAGGACAGGTGCAGACCATCTCTAGCAAAGCAGTGAGGTCTGTCTACCATATCCTCCCAGGCTGACAGATACTGGATCCTCTTGGAGTGACACCAGAAGCTGACCCAATTGTTGAAGTCAATCATTTTCTGTTTATATTGTGGCATCATCCTAGGTGAAGGTAGGATACTGATTAAGGGTAGGGACAAACCTGTCTGGGACATGTAATCAGTGAGTTCCATCATGTCTTTCTTCATATAGCCCAGAGAGCTACATCTCAAGTCATTCACTCCAACATGGACTATGACAGAGCTGTAACGGTACTTGTTGTCGAGTAACTTGAGTTCATGAGGGCATTAACTGATTTCCAGAATTGTTTTGGGTTCTTATTATTGTTGGACTGGAGTTTGTTATAGTAGTTTTTTTTATCCAAGGTGACTAGTTTTTTTTACATGGTTACGAAGTTGGGTATATTTGAGCAAGGTAGTGGGCATTTTATTTTTCTGGTAAAGTTTCCAGGATTTGTCCCTATGGTGCATAATTTGTTTTGTTTCTTTAGACAGCCACGGGGCAGGATTAGCTTTGACTCTTTTGTTTCTTAGAGGGTCTAGGGAGTTGAGAGTGTTTAGGAAGACAGAATTGAAATGTTCTACAGCTTTGTCGAGGGGGAGAGTATTTAGGATTTGCCAATTAATTTGTTTAAAAATGTTTGAGAAAATTGTGGGGTTGAAGTTGTTGAGATTGCGAGTGGGTAAGTAAAGATGTTGATATTGGGTGGAATTTGTTGAACGGTGAATGAAAGCAGGGAGATGGTCACTAAAGGTGTCTGGGATAGTGCCAGAGAGAGTTATTTTGTTTGGATGGGAGACTAGGATCCAGTCTATTATGGATCCTGGGGGGTGCGTTTTATTAGGTCGGGTGGTTGAGGAGATTACTTGGGTGATGTTGTAGAGGTTAATCGAAAGGGAGGGAGTAGGTGTATTAATCTTGTTCCAATCAATATTAATGTCCCCTAGAATGTAGGTTTCATATTTTATTTCAGTTGAGGCCCAATAAAGAATATTTTCGAGGGTAGAGATGTTGTCGACTGGGGAGATATATAGTGAAATAATGCAGATATTCTTATGTTTATTCAAAGGAAGGAGACTAGCTGTTAGTTCGGTATTTTTGAATTGTGGAGTTGGGATTTGAAGGGGGATACAGGAAAGAAGGTTAGAGTAGATTAGAGCAGAGCCTCCACCTTTTTTATTTAATTAATCACTTCTGTGTATATGGAAACCAGGAGGTAATATTTCAGAGTCAGCAATATGGGGCTTTAGCCAGGTTTCGGAGATGGCTAAGATGTCAGGTTGGTTGTGGTTAATCCAAGCATGTATTTGGTGTGCTTTGTTCTTAAGGCTGTGTGCATTGATAGTAAAGAATTTAAGAATATTAGGAGAGAAGGCAGAGGAGGTAGGGGAAGGGGGGAAAGGGTTAAGTGTGATGGGGGAGGTTGGGGGAGGGGGGAAGGAGTTATTTGTAGTGAGAATAGGGCCAGGGTTGGGATGGATATCTCCAGATAAGGCTAGGAGATTGCAGGAAGTAACTTTTAGCCTTTTGGGATTGTAAAGAAGGAAGTTGTTTGGGGCTAACAGGAGTTTAAGACTAAAGAAGTTTGTTGTGATGGAGAAGTGTTTGGAATGGAATAGGTGCAGTAGGTTTGGTGGGATAAGAGAGGAGGATATGGAGTGGTAGTGAGTACGTAAAAGTGATCAGGTGAGTGTATGGGATAGTTTGAGAAGGAGAATGGTAAGGGGGTGCTTTGGAGGAGTAAGAAGTAGCATAATACAGATGAATTAGTAGTACAATATATATTTTTTGCAAACTTTTACTTCCAATATATTTGCTGTGTTTTCTAACCAATTAGTTTTGTTTTTTTAAGACTATGCACTACATTAAGAAATGTACTTTTCTATTTTCTGATGTAATTAAATAATACCTTATTATTGCTTCAGACTTTGAGAACAAGTTGGATTCTTAGTGCTGGAACAATTGGTAAGATAAATAAGTTTTAAACTAAATTTACTCTGGATTTGGCCTACAACTAATTTAATTTGGGAAAGCTAAACAGTACTTCTTTATTCCTGCAGTATCATTGCTAACTGTATCTACCAAGGATGGTTTTATTGACTTTGCCAGTATTATTTCCTGCCCTAGTTAGACTTTGTACTAGTTGCTTCAACATATATAAATTTATATAGTCAAATAATATTTGGTAATATTTATTTGATGTTTAGTAGTTTATCCAACCATTGTTCAGGTAGTTACCAAATCAGCATTATGATTATATTCTCACTCATTTTTTACATCCTCAAATTTGATCAGAAAACTCCTCATGATCTGTGTGGCATACATTAGAGCCTCATAATATTGTGTTCCATACCATTGAAATATATTCTGGTGAAATCAGTTTCTAGTTTGTAGTTGTTTCCTTGTCCGCGAGCTTTTACATGTGTTTTTTTTATAAATACTGACATCTTTCTACTTTTCCCATTGGATCTGTAGCAAAAAATATAGTATATCCTCGTATTTGTGGCATGCAGTTTGTATCTTTAAACTAGGTTATGGTAATAGTTCAGATATCCTCATCTTCCATGCAGCGAAAAATGTCTAAATGCCCCATATTACTTTAGCACATCTGGCATTTATCATATCTAGTAAAGTCACCTCCATCTCTGATTTTTATCTAGTATTTTTTATTTGAAAGACCTACAAAAGTAATTTTTCGCATGTGCAATTTCCTTTTCAGTGCATTATTCTTTCGGAGTGATATAATGGCACTGGATGCAAAACACTCTGGCTGGTTGCAAACCTCCCTCAAGACTAACAAGCTATGACTCCATGTTCTTAGAAACTGATTGCATACTAATATTTAACTTTATTATAGGATTGCAGATGTTTTTCTTTTTGTGACGCCTGCAGGTTAGTAAGGGTGGGAGTGCTGTAAAATAGTGAGATGAAGAGGTAAGTAATGGCAATTGTAGTTTCAGATGTATTAGTGAGAATATTTTTGGATCTATGTAAACTGTCTCTAGTTTTTGGTGATTGTTTTATGAAATTTTGTATATGCAGGTCGAATTTTAAGATTATCGTCCACTGTTGTCGGTAACAGTTTGCTATGAGAAGTGACTTCAATGGCTGTATTACTAAGAGGG
Source organism: Protopterus annectens (assembly GCF_019279795.1). NCBI lineage: Eukaryota > Metazoa > Chordata > Ceratodontiformes > Protopteridae > Protopterus > Protopterus annectens. Next base: position 1,198,727,379 of record NC_056741.1, read on the forward strand.
AGGATTTTATTTTTTTTTCCTGAGATAGGAATTTGGGGGGAAAATATTTTTTGGGGGGAGGGGGTTGAGCATGAGTTGTAAGTTACAAAGCCATGCTTAGTTACAAAGCCATGCTTCATTGTCTATTAAAGTTTCCTAAGTAGTTCTTTGGAGATGTGTCAGATTGTCTGATGTGCATATGACTATGGAGTTATCTGCATACTGTATTTGGGAGGTCTGTTGTGTGGATGTATAGAAGGTACTGGTGAGAATGTTAAAGGTGAGGGGACCAAGGATAGTTTCTTATGTCGCCATGTCAGTGGTGACTGGTAGGTATATGGAGAGGGTGGACTGTTATTTTACTGACTGAGACTTAATGGACAAATAGCTTTTGAGCAATAGAAGAACGGGCTGAGATAGGCCTAATGAATACATTTGAAGTAGATGTTTGCTGTGACAAACTGTGTTGAAAGATTTAGACAAGTATAGAAATATAGAGAAGATTAGTTTTCCATTATAATTAGCTTTATTGACAGTATCTATAAAGGTTACAAGTGCAGTGTTAGTACTATGAGAGGGATTGAAGCCTTGTTGTCTTTGGGATAGGAATTCCTCCTTTGGGAGATAGTTAAAAAATGTTTTAAAAAATAATTGCTAAAGTATTTTGGAGTGGGTTGATAAGTTTGCAGTAGGTCTAAAGTTGAATTTCCTCCTTTGTGTAGAGGGATAATGTGGATTTTTTCAGAGAGAGAGTGAGTGTGGTATTCCTGAATTTTTATGAAGTAAGGGAGTTAGGTTGCCCTTCTATCTTCTCTTATGTTTCTGAAATGTAAGAAAAATTGAGATGTTTGAAAGGCTAGAGCATGCGGATATAGCTAAAATAAGATGTAGCGAGGGATTATTTGGGGAAAGATGAAGTTGAAATGTAGAATAACAAATAAAGCAATCACAGTGGCATAGAACAAATTAGATCTACCAAAAGTCAAAAGGTTCCACAAAGCTGCATAAAAGGAGTCACAGAAACAATATTAAGGTTAAGTTCTTTTCGTTCTTTTAATAAACACCCAGAACGTCATCCGAATCTAACTGTTAAACACTCAGCCACAGTTTAAAAATGGTGACTGAAGTCACATATTCATGAATGTCCAACCACTATCCCTCAAGAACACAAAGGTAAAATGTAAAGATACAGTGTGAAACATAAAACACACAGTGAGGCTTAATTCAAATCTTAATAGTATAAAAACAAGTGATGTCTTTATAGCCTCTGTGTTAGTAAAAAGCACTTTTTGTTAACTGCCTTATTTAAGGCCAGATGTCTGTCCGATCTTAATCTAATCTGCCATTGGGACTCTTGGCATTCCAGCCTTATATTGTAGTTTCCTGAAAAAAAACACTAATGTCTACTGAGTCTAGTACAAACAAGTGAAATTTCTTAAAGTCAGTACATTGTAATGAGTGTTTTGCTAGGGCATTACTTGCGTCACCCTTTTTAATAGCTAAAGTGAGTTCATAAATCTTGTGTGACAATCTATAGTCTTACCAACATAGTAACTGGAGGCCGAATCACACAAAGCTAAATACATGACACATTTGGAATGACAATTGTACCTGTTTCTGGACCAAAGTTCAAGGTCCAAAGATTTAGTAAAAACATTAGAGGTATTGCAAATGAAGTAGCATTGTTTCCATCTGCTGCATTTGTAAGTCCCAGGTATTACTGGTCTTCCAGCATCAGCTTCAGAGTGTCTTTCTAAATTGGATTTAATATTCTTTACTCCTTTGTGCATATAAATGGGACTGTCTGCTTGTATTTTAGGCAAGTCATTTCCCAATATTATTTTCCAGTTCTCCTTGAGAATATATTTGATCAGCTGCATGTCTATCATGATGGGGATTGGAAATGCCCCCCAGTAACCAATCAAAGGGCTCTGTTTGGAGGTGTGTGCATCACTACTGACTAGCTGGCTTTCAGGCTTGTTTGTGCACAAGTGATCTCACCATATCTGTTCATAACAAATTAACTTCATCTATGATTTTAGCGAGCCATTCAGAGCCATACCCTCTCATCATGGAAAAGGACTTCAGAACATCCGTCTCTCATGCGAAAGTGTCATCTTCACTAGGCAGTCTACTTAGATGAATGAACTGTCCCTTCGGCACACCCTTTTTCATGTGGTGTCGGTGCTGGCTCCTCTGAGTGTTTATTAAAAGAACAAAAGTGCTTAATCTTAATATTGTTTCTGCTAATGTAGAAAAGCATGTACTGTTGAGGAGGGTTCTGTGTAAGAATGGATGTAGTACAAAGAAAGGTTGTCGGGGATAATGCTAAATGTTAGAAGGAAGCTGGGAAACAGGTAAATAAAAACAGGAGTGCTTGCATGATAGCAGTAAAGCTGTTTGGAAAGGGTTAGGGAATGGGTGTCACAAGTGAAAGGGGTATGTGGAAAGTATAATGGTACAGTAACATGGGGTGGGTGGAAAGTGTGGATGAGGTAGAGGGGTGAAGCTGAACATAGTGGGTTTCCCACCCTCAGATTGATTATTAGAGAGAGCAATTAGTTTATAGCCAGTATAATGCAATTTGAAAGGAGGCATGAAGTAGAACAGGTTTTCTTTCATTTACTGAATGTAGACACCAAGAAGGTAAGGGGTCTAAGTTATTGGCCTGTACAGTGCAATCTACTGGTCAGGAGAAAGGAGAGTGGCCATCTTAGTAAGTGGTCCTCTAAGTTCAGGAACTACTCCTTCAGGTGGAATGTCACAGCCATTTTCCAGCATAAGGCAGGTACATATTTGACTAAAGTTAATTCTCAGCCAAGCTCTACTTGTTAAACTAACTTACACTGCACAATGACAATATTCCCAGTCAAAACTTTTGTAGAGGAGGACTAAGGGCGGTGTTCCTGAACTTGCAGGGTTTGGGAGGGATGGATACAATGATGCAGGTTTCGAAAGGAAACAAGACAGACAAACTTTACTTAACTGAGATATTATATGGAGGCAATAAGGTTAATACTTAACCCTAGAGCTGGAGGAAGGGCAACAGTGAGCCAGAGCAAGAGAATATGGGCCTTTGTCAGAGCTGAGAAAAAATAGGAATGTTTATGAATATACAATTAAAATAGGTTTAGCAGGAAGTATACTGATAGATAACCACAGTACTACAATACTAAATAGTTGATAATAATTGATAGTGGTGATACAGTGTATAGATCTAAATAGTTGATACAGTTGATAGCAAAATCTACTGTAACTTGAATGATGGTCCCTGTACATGTGCTCTATTCACAAATTTTTCCAGGGCCTTTGAGACTGTTAACCACACTCTCCTTCTCCACAAACTTTCAAGGCTTTGATTTGGAGGTGGTAAAAAACAGTGATTCCAAAGTTAATTTCAACCCAGAACATTCCAAGTTTACAGCAACCACATCCTGTTAAGCTAAGGAACCCAAAATATTTGTCAACCCTAAGGCTCTGTCCTGGGTTCCCTTGATTTCAGCTTATTCATTAATTACCCAAGTATGATCTTCCTTAACTTAACATAATTATGTACACAGATGACTTCTTACTCCTACAAGACAATCACTCATCTCCCCAGCTGTAACAAACACTGCCAAAATAAATCGCTTTCCTTTGTAAATGTACAAGTAATAACTAATTCCTAGTAATTCATAAAAGATCTAGCATTACGTTATTTAGCACCTGTCAAAAATAAATAAAGGGATGTAAATTATGTAATAAGTTTTTTTTTAATTATGTATTGTTAATGTATTTGTTTACAAGGGCTTTGTTGGGCAATACTACACAGTTGTATGACGACATTTTTCAGAGTAAACTGGAAGAGGATAAAGCAGTTTGTAGTACAACGTAAAACTAGAGGGCATAAGGATATATGTGGGATGCTAGTATAAATTTAATTAATTTTAAGTGCAGCCCTCACAAAAATGATCATGTATGATTATTCCTAGAAATGGAAATGGATTGTAATGATGCAGCTGTGATCTGATCATTAACCATAAATAGGTGAACTTATTTTAATCATACAGTTCAGTGTGCTACAAATACAAAACTGTGGAACACTGAGGCTATTGAAGTTCTCCACTTAGTTCCCAGTGTGGAAGGATCTTCACATTAGTACATTTAGGGTTGCTTAGGTGTGTGAGGGACATGAGAAATGACTTTTGTTTTTGCAAAGTTCCCAGGAGCATTCAAGGATAGTTCAGTAACCTACAGTGAATCAGAGAATCCAGTAGGAGGAGAGTCTGAATTTAAATTAGTATAAGAGACAGGAAACTTCAACACTAATTATACAGCTGTAACAGGATTGGTGAGTATGTACGTAACAGGAACAATGTGAGCAAAACTGGAAGAATCAAATTTACACACAGAAAGTAGGTCTAGTAGATGACTGTACAAAACCTTTGTTGAACTGATATTCAATGTTAACTTAAAAAAACTGAAATCCTTTACAGGCCTGAAGTGGCATAAAACTGAAAGTCATTTTCTTGTATGTCTATCCATATTTACTCCCCCTTAATGCATACCCCTGTTTTCATATATTTGTAAAAAAACACAGAAAGGTAATGACATTATTATTAATAGTTCTTTTACTCATTTCATTTTTTTGGCTTGACAAATTTTTTAATAATTATCATCAGAGGAATATATCGTCATTGGAACAATTCTAGACAAGCAATCTCTTGCACCATAACATGCCTGGCTATATACAACTTTAAGTGCACTTACGTTCTGGACAGCCTTTGCAAGAACTTAATAATGCAAACCTCCCAAACTCAGCAGCAATGTACATGATAACCCTAGTGAATATTTGCATCCACACATCCAATTATCAAGATTATCCTTAAAATTAGACAAAATAATATGTTGCTTGGCCTGTAGTGGCTAGCATATCCCACAGACTGTGAGTTCATGGAGTTGGTAACATATCCTTCCAGCAAGGTTGCAGAGTAACTGGTTTTATAAATAAATAGGAGGTAAAATAGGACTGGATGTTCCATGGCTTGAAAATCAAGACATTGTTCACCGTGGAGCAAGAGGTAGGCTACTGAGCATAAGATGAGTTGTAGTAGTCTAGCAGGTTAGTTTTAAGGCCTTTTTCCATTGAATGATCTGCTTGGATTTTTACATATCAAAGGAGGAATTGTAGTTAATCATGGCTTTAATAAGGGAAGAATAAAGTGGTAGGATGACTTCATTGGATCTGTCAGATACTCTCTTTGATATAAACTGGGCCAAACAGAAGGAATTCCTGACTATGAAAGAAACACGAGAACTAAAAAAGAGTTGCTCACATAAGTACCCAGGTTTCTTATGATCATTTCTGTCTGAAGAGGAATACCGTTTTGAACATATGAGGTAGAAGCAGCGTTTTTGTCAAACCCTACTAAGTTACAATTGTTTTATATATTATTCCACACCATTTTCAATGCACCAGATATGTACATAGTCTACCTCCTTTTGCAGCAGTTTAATATAGGTTACCACCATTGAAAGAGGCAAAACTGACAAAAGTTACATCCTTTACCCACCCATTTCAGTAAGTAACTGTGCATTGCTTCTCTTTCAACTTTCATAATGCTAGCAACAGTTTTGAAGAAATAGTAAAGACTATGCTAAATGCAACAGGCACATGTATAAACATGCTGCACATGTTAACAAATATTTGTAATACTGTCTTAGCAACTAGTTTGTTGAAACTATTGCTTCAGATACATATGAGTGTGAAAAATTATACTGTCATACTGAGGGTGGCAAAAACTGAATATCAGTACACTGTTCGTACAATGTGTACTTTATAATATTCCCAAATCCTGTTTTTTATTCATATCTGAAGCGTTATTTATATTGAAGGCACAAAGCATATTCCATTTTACCACAGAGAACATAAAAGTGGCAGATCTACTGTTATAAAAATGCTTAGACTTTATATACTTCTAAGATGCATAATGGAAAGGAATTTTTGATTATTCTAACTTACTGCTAATGGTCACATTTCACATCTACCAGGATGCTAGTTAAAACAAATAAAATATTATTCTGACAAAATAATGTAAATGCAAATAGGAAATCCAACTGAAACAGTAATCATTTTGGGAAATATATTACAGAAATCAGTTAGCTCTCCAAATGTCTCAAAATCCCTGAGAAGTGCTCACTAAAACCGATTTCCTGACAAAGACCCTTTTTCCAGATTTCCTGGCAAAGACCCCGATTTCCTGACTGTCAGGAACATTTCCCGGTAGGCAGCAACACTACTTTAATATCAGTGGATGAGACAATAACAGAGTCCAGACAGCAGTCATCTGTAAACATGGCCAACCACAGTTCTAGGCTAAATACATTGATGTCTGCAATGCCCAACAGGAGATGACCCAGCACCAGTCCATGTGCTACCCCACCAGTTATAATTTTACATTGAGCGAGGGTAACTTTTCCAACTTAAGATCTGTTTTTGTAGCCAATCTGCAGTCCAGCAGACAATGTATGGGGTCACATTACGTTTGGGTAATTTTAACTTAATAATGGCTTGGGGCATAGTTTCAAAATCCTTGGCCGGGTAAAGATAAAACAGCAGGAATGTAGTGAGCACTGTATACTGCTTTTGTGACCTTTTGTCTACTAGGTACAGGAGGTAAAGGGGTTTAGATCATTCATGTTGCTTATGTCTGCATAAATTAGTTATACTATGATGCATTCAATAGTTTTGCATATGAGGATGATGTGTCTATAATTATTCAGTTTGCAGAGGGGCCACCCTTGTGTAGGGGAGTCATATGGATGTTCTCTAAGCATCAGACATAAACTCTGTTGGTGCGCTAAGGATGAACAGTTTAAGTACAGGCAAAGATAGTGCATACTTGGCACTGAAGGGAATCCAGCCTGAAATGTTATCTGATTTCACAGATGAATTATTTTCAGCCTTTAACAGGAAAGATAATACTTATTCCAAGCTGATTTCATGGATAGTGGTTCAACCATTTGGGTAGGTGGGGTTAAGTTAGCACTAAATATGGCTGCAGAAATATTGCCTACATCAGAATACTGGATAAACTTAGTGCATTGACATTCCATAATTCCTAAGATAACTGAAGAAAGATTTGTGGCTGCATTTCTGTAGGACCCTAAGATCGTATTCTGCTTTACATTTTCTAATAGTGCTTTTAAGTTACTTGCTACCATGTTTCAGTGTGATCTTCAGGTAAGGTGATATGGATTCATACAATGTTTCATGACTGATTGATTGTATTTGTTTATTTATGTTTGTTTGTTTGTTATGCTATACATTAATACAGGAGTTCCAGCAGAGAACTTCTTGAATTTACCATTATGTTTAGAGCAGAGAGGTAAAGACTTTTTTATGCAACTGGAGATGGAAAATGGCAGCCCTCTCAGTTGGGTCCATTTATGGTAGATTATTACAATTTTTTTATAGGTCATCAACAAGCTGAAGTTGGTTTACCTTGGAGATGTCCTTGATGAGGTGCTGCCACAAGGCCTAGCAGGGATATTTTCTGATTTCAGACCAGACTTAATTAGGGATACAGACAGGGGCTAGGTTTGTAAGGACCAAGTCAAGGATACTAGAGGCTCAGATATAGCCTTACGAGTTGTTCCAGTGCATTGGTACTAATAAAAATTAAGAAATCCTGAACATATCTATTCTTAGAAGTGTAATTGTGCCATTCAAGGTTGAATAATTACATTCCCCAAGCAAGAATGTGTATTGTCTGATATTTAACGCTTCAATGATCTTTTAGGGGCATTGATGGGTATCAGTAGCTAACGATGAAGTTACAGTTTAATTTATTAATGGTGAGATGCATTTCTAACAGCTCTAATATAGGATCATGGGAAAGTTGATGGCACTTCTGACAAGAACAGATAAACCTTAGCATGGGGGGATTTCTGGCATTCACTGAAACCAAATCACAGTAACTACATGGATATGAATGTGTTTGGGTAACGTGAAAGCTTCAAGTTATAGCATGCCTAGCATCAAGAAATGCAACCATGATGTTATCCAAAGTTGAGTTTGAGCTTGCTATGTAGGAATGTCCAGTAAAGGACTCTGCCTAAGAAGGTACTAGTAGTACAGCAAAGGCTTTAGCCAGTATGCAGATGCCCTCATATGACAGGTGAAAACTATCCTTGCAAAACAAGAGGTCTTATCAACCATCACATCCCAGGCCAACACATGCCAGATCCTCAAAGAATAATACAGACTAGTTAGCCAGTTGTTAAAGCCAATTATCTTGTCTTCATATCTAAGCATAATTCTTGGTGAAGGCAAAATACTACTCAAGACCAGTGTCTTTCCTCCAGTAACACATGCATAGTAGCTTCCATCATGTCTCTCTGCATGTTATTCTGAATGGAGCACCTTAGCTTGTTCACTTCCACATGGGTCACCACTAGGTTGTAGTCATGTTTGTCTGGTTTGAGGGACCTTAGGGCCCTTGTGATCTTCTGGATCCTGGCACTGAATGAGCAGCTTACAGCTGACCTGTTCTTGTTAATTCTGATAAGTGTGGAATCTGTATGCCTAACTATAAAGTCACATATGCCTAAAGCATTTCTCTGTGTAAGAAGACTTAGTGGCCATCAGAGACCCAGGCCTGCTTTCCCAGAGGTGCTTAGATAGTCTGTGTAGATTTGCAATATCTGAGAGTGATGATGGAGTAAGTGTCGCCTTGTGCTCTGGAAATAGAGATTTTTAGAGAGTGTTCTAAGAGGTTTTGGCAGATTTTTCTTTACAAATACACAGTTGCGTTCCGGCACTATAAAGGCTGCCCCTTCTGTTCCACTTCCTTTTACTACACCTCGGTACCAATTGCCAGCATAAACCACGACCAGGCGGAAAATGTTACACACTTTAATTCAAAAACAACAAAATAAACGTAACAAAAACAGAAACAGAACTTGGATTTAGCGCTTTCATCTCCTGAGCGGAGACTTCATCAGAATCAATTTGTAGTATGTCTCAGCAGTCTTTTATACATCCATAATTCCCAATAGTAGTTAAATTAATTGAATAATTGATTAATGCAATGTTAAAATTTAAAAGGGCCATTCATATAAATATTCATGTTGTTCCACATTAAATACTTATAAGGCTATTCTAAAATATAAAATATATTGTATCTAGAACAATGAATATTAAACAATTGTTAAATAAATACATAAATAAATCATTAAATATGTTAAGCAGATGACTTCATACTTTCATACAATAATGAATAGGATATAAATATGCATTTTTAATATAATTAATAGTATAATAATAAATACCAATGAATTACTTAAAAATGTGCTTTATAAATATTTAAAATCTCTGTATATAAAAAATATATAAATAAATAAATAAATATGCTTAGTACTGCTTAATAAATAAATGAACTATTGATCAAATAAATAAATAAATAAATTAATAATTGTATATGTCATAATGTTAAATATTGAATATTAAGTATTGAATATTAACATATTTCTCACTACTTGATTATCATAAACCATATAATGGACATATTCTAAAACTTGTGATAACCATTATTTTACCATGAAACGTTTTCAAAAGACATTCTACAAGACATTCCAAAAACCTTTTCAGGAACTTTTCTAAAAACATTATGGAGAACATTGTAAAATATGTTGTAAGAACATTATAAAGGCGTTGTGAAAACATTGTAAAACCCACTGTAGAAACATTATGAAAATCACTATAAAAACCACTATAAAAACATTATATGGACATTACAATACATCCCTTATACTTTTTTCACTTTTGGGTCACTGGCCAAGATTTTTAATGCAGGGGTGATAGATATATGGTCATTCAGCCCCCAATTGCCACAGGCATCTAGCCTGAGTTGCCATATCATCTCCCTATATTCGACCTTGGTTTCCCAATCACCCCCTCGTTCCATATGTTCTACCATTTCCAGTACCCAAAATTTGTAATCTGCATTTTTACACTCCATTGCGTGTCGGTATAGGGCATTATTCTCATTGTGCCTATTTATGTCTCTTATATGCTCATATATTCTATTTCTAAGGTGTCTTTCAGTTTTTCCTATATAGTATCTTTGACATGCTTTACACATGACTAAATAAATGACACCTTTAGAATAACAGGTACAATATTTCTTTGCCCTTAAAGTCAGGGATAAATTAGGTATTCTTAGTTCCTTTGTTTCTGCAATATATGGGCATTGGGCACATCTGCCACATTTAAAAGTCCCATGCTTTTACTAGTCCCTTCCTTCTCTATTTTCTTTTCTCCAGAGTGTTTTTGATGTTCTTATTTCTTCTAAAACTGAGTTTAAGTTCACTTTTGAAAACATCAGTTTTAACTGCCATGTTTTTAAACATGTTCCATACTTCATAAATACTCTTCTTCAACCATCCAATGTCCTTATAATAGGTAATAGTGAGATATGGTGAGAAGTTGTTGTCAATACCATCACATAACTCCTTATTATTAATCTTGGTATTATTATTATTATTATTATTTAACCCATTATCATCTGTAGTATTATTAATCTTATGTAGCAGTGGTTTGTATCTAGATTGCCTCTCCTGTATTACATATTGTTTTATTGGTGCTATAAGGGTAATGCATACAATATGGGAAAACCCACCTTTAACCAGAAGTCTATTAATTTTGTTAAACCTTCTTTTCAGTATGGGAATAATAAGTATTCCCAACAAAGAGGGACTTTTAGAGAAAGGCGCTGGGAACATGGTGGAATAGATAGGAACAACCGATCCTACTATGATGAATTTCCGAACCTCGAAGGGGCTGCTAGTATAGCTGATAACAATGTACCCTCAGAAACAGAAGAGGTTAGGAGATCAGAAAGGTTGAGAAATAGGAACCAGCAAACTTCTTATGCACAAGCTACATCAGGGAACAATATAGGTTTGGGGAGGGGTTACCGTGCAAAAAAAAAAAAAAAAAAAATTTTCACTGACCCCTGCCCCTGAATTACTACACAACCTAGATGTTGAGTGTATTAATGATACCGATGACAACACAAATATTTTTAATGGGACTTTTAATGGGATTATAAATACTTACAATAATTTTAATATTTTTAATTATACTGATATTAATGTTGATAAAAGTTTCTTTGAGTTGTTTACAAAAGGTTTCACCTTTGTTCCAGTGGTCAAACCTAGTATTGATAATTTTATTTTGGACATTAAATTATTTACCCGTAAATTGAATTTTAGGCATATATTCAATGATAAAATTGAACATAATAAGATGAATTCATTAACTAGAAGTAGCACATACAACCCACCTCTACACTATGAAATTTTGAATTTTGAAAGATGTATAACCAATAAAATCAGGGATGAATATAAAAAGAGGGACAGGGTGCAAAGTAATTTGGACATAAAGGAAAAGAAATTACTGCATGAACTAAGTAATAATAACAAAATACGCGTAATGAAGCCAGATAAGGGGGGAGGTATAGTCCTTATGGACAAGTGGGACTATACGAAAAGAATGAAAGATATTTTAGATAAAGACCACCAATATTGTTTGATTACTAAAAATGAGATCAACATTTTATATAGAAAGATAGACTTGATTTTAGATGATAATTTATTTTGTGGTATGATTGATCTCGAGTTACATAAGTTTTTAACAGTGCCTAAACCGGTTATACCTGCAATTTTTGGTATATCAAAAACGCACAAATCAGTGGTGGACCCCCCCATGAGACCCATAGTTGCTTCTCAAGGATCCAAAACCCAGCCTATGGCAATTTACGTAGATAATATGATCAAGGAATTTTATGTAAGACATGATCATATAATTAAGGATTCATGGGACTTCCTGACTAAAATAAATGACAGTACTTATAGTGATGAAATGTACTTTATAACTATTGATGTCAAAGATTTATTTTCAGTTATTCCACAAACTATTGGTATGGAATGGTTCGAGGAAGTTTTAACAGAAATGAAATTTCTTACACCTATTCAGTACAGAATTGTCCTGGAATGTATGGAATTGGTATTGAAATATAATTTTGTATATTTCGAAGGTGATTATTATCACCAAAAAGAGGGAGTTGCGATGGGCTCTGCCTGCGCCCCGGTATATGCTAATATAATAATGTTCCACTGGGAAAAACAATATGTCTTCAAATCTGTGTACAACAAATATATTGTTAAGTACTTTAGGTTTTTGGATGATATCTTTGTTCTATGGAATGGAAATAAGGAAAATATTATGGAATTTTTAGAGTATATTAATCAGACTACTTCCTTTTTGAGATTTGTACACCAAGTAGAAAAGGATGAAATACACTTCCTTGATATTAAGTTGAGCAAAGATAAAGTGAGGAAATGCTATATATCTAATGTATTTAGGAAGGAACATTTTTCAAATGCTTATCTCCATTTTTGTAGTGACCACCCATATCAATTAAAGAAAAATGTTGTCAAGGGACAAATGATTAGGATGGCGAGAATGATATCAGAGGAAGACGATTTTTTGAAAGAAATGGAACATGTTGAGGCAATGTTTATTGAAAGAGGATACCCAAGGGTACTTATAGCACCAATAAAACAATATGTAATACAGGAGAGGCAATCTAGATACAAACCACTGCTACATAAGATTAATAATACTACAGATGATAATGGGTTAAATAATAATAATAATAATAATACCAAGATTAATAATAAGGAGTTATGTGATGGTATTGACAACAACTTCTCACCATATCTCACTATTACCTATTATAAGGACATTGGATGGTTGAAGAAGAGTATTTATGAAGTATGGAACATGTTTAAAAACATGGCAGTTAAAACTGATGTTTTCAAAAGTGAACTTAAACTCAGTTTTAGAAGAAATAAGAACATCAAAAACACTCTGGAGAAAAAGAAAATAGAGAAGGAAGGGACTAGTAAAAAGCATGGGACTTTTAAATGTGGCAGATGTGCCCAATGCCCATATATTGCAGAAACAAAGGAACTAAGAATACCTAATTTATCCCTGACTTTAAGGGCAAAGAAATATTGTACCTGTTATTCTAAAGGTGTCATTTATTTAGTCATGTGTAAAGCATGTCAAAGATACTATATAGGAAAAACTGAAAGACACCTTAGAAATAGAATATATGAGCATATAAGAGACATAAATAGGCACAATGAGAATAATGCCCTATACCGACACGCAATGGAGTGTAAAAATGCAGATTACAAATTTTGGGTACTGGAAATGGTAGAACATATGGAACGAGGGGGTGATTGGGAAACCAAGGTCGAATATAGGGAGATGATATGGCAACTCAGGCTAGATGCCTGTGGCAATTGGGGGCTGAATGACCATATATCTATCACCCCTGCATTAAAAATCTTGGCCAGTGACCCAAAAGTGAAAAAAGTATAAGGGATGTATTGTAATGTCCATATAATGTTTTTATAGTGGTTTTTATAGTGATTTTCATAATGTTTCTACAGTGGGTTTTACAATGTTTTCACAACGCCTTTATAATGTTCTTACAACATATTTTACAATGTTCTCCATAATGTTTTTAGAAAAGTTCCTGAAAAGGTTTTTTGGAATGTCTTGTAGAATGTCTTTTGAAAACGTTTCATGGTAAAATAATGGTTATCACAAGTTTTAGAATATGTCCATTATATGGTTTATGATAATCAAGTAGTGAGAAATATGTTAATATTCAATACTTAATATTCAATATTTAACATTATGACATATACAATTATTAATTTATTTATTTATTTATTTGATCAATAGTTCATTTATTTATTAAGCAGTACTAAGCATATTTATTTATTTATTTATATATTTTTTTATATACAGAGATTTTAAATATTTATAAAGCACATTTTTAAGTAATTCATTGGTATTTATTATTATACTATTAATTATATTAAAAATGCATATTTATATCCTATTCATTATTGTATGAAAGTATGAAGTCATCTGCTTAACATATTTAATGATTTATTTATGTATTTATTTAACAATTGTTTAATATTCATTGTTCTAGATACAATATATTTTATATTTTAGAATAGCCTTATAAGTATTTAATGTGGAACAACATGAATATTTATATGAATGGCCCTTTTAAATTTTAACATTGCATTAATCAATTATTCAATTAATTTAACTACTATTGGGAATTATGGATGTATAAAAGACTGCTGAGACATACTACAAATTGATTCTGATGAAGTCTCCGCTCAGGAGATGAAAGCGCTAAATCCAAGTTCTGTTTCTGTTTTTGTTACGTTTATTTTGTTGTTTTTGAATTAAAGTGTGTAACATTTTCCGCCTGGTCGTGGTTTATGCTGGCAATTGGTACCGAGGTGTAGTAAAAGGAAGTGGAACAGAAGGGGCAGCCTTTATAGTGCCGGAACGCAACTGTGTATTTGTGGATTTTCTTTGGTTACTAGTTGGTTTTGTTACCCTGTTTTCGGATCCGGACACGAGGAGTCCTTTAATTCAACAACAATGGAGAGCAGCGGAATGCTTAGTGAACTTCTGCGAGTGATTCAGGCGTACTCGCAAACTGAAAACTTACCTGCGGGAACCTCTACCGAGATTCCCTGTGCGCAGAGCAGCCCTAAGGACCGGAGGGCAAATAGAGTGACGTCTGAAGCCGGCGACCACCAGACCCGAGGTAGCGGAACTAAGGAGGTGAACGTTGATCGGAGAAATGTGAACACAATGGAGAACAACATGTATTTTCACAGGGATAATGACAGGGATGTTCACACTAACTTTGAGAAATACAGAGACCTGGATTTTAATTCTTGGCTGAACAAATCTTTTAAGCGGAATGGAAAGGAGAAAGAAAAAACAGGTACCAAGGGAGAAGTTAATACAATAACTTACAAAGACAAATGTAAGGACTTTAAGAAAATGTTATTTAAATATAAATCTCTGACAGTTGAAAACTGGTATCTTGAGAAATGTGTTAAAGAAAAAATAGTCCCTAAGGGGCTTAGAATTTATAAATTTCCCAATAGTAGTTTTAATGATGAAATATTTTTTAAAAAAGTGTGTGATATTTTAAATGATTGTGGATTGTTAATTTTAAGGGCAATGATACAGCACAATACTGAAGCTATGGAGATTTTGAAAAAGGACATAGACAAGATTCATGTTGATATTAACAACGATTTATTACATTCATTAGAAGAGTATAAGGTTGTGTACTATAGAACGCTACATGATGCAGATATGGCTGCAAATACTAATATCAACCGTAAACTAAAAAAGTTGGATAGGGACATTTTAGTGTATGAAAAGGGTAATGCATACAATATGGGAAAACCCACCTTTAACCAGAAGTCTATTAATTTTGTTAAACCTTCTTTTCAGTATGGGAATAATAAGTATTCCCAACAAAGAGGGACTTTTAGAGAAAGGCGCTGGGAACATGGTGGAATAGATAGGAACAACCGATCCTACTATGATGAATTTCCGAACCTCGAAGGGGCTGCTAGTATAGCTGATAACAATGTACCCTCAGAAACAGAAGAGGTTAGGAGATCAGAAAGGTTGAGAAATAGGAACCAGCAAACTTCTTATGCACAAGCTACATCAGGGAACAATATAGGTTTGGGGAGGGGTTACCGTGAGCAAAATTTTCACTGACCCCTGCCCCTGAATTACTACACAACCTAGATGTTGAGTGTATTAATGATACCGATGACAACACAAATATTTTTAATGGGACTTTTAATGGGATTATAAATACTTACAATAATTTTAATATTTTTAATTATACTGATATTAATGTTGATAAAAGTTTCTTTGAGTTGTTTACAAAAGGTTTCACCTTTGTTCCAGTGGTCAAACCTAGTATTGATAATTTTATTTTGGACATTAAATTATTTACCCGTAAATTGAATTTTAGGCATATATTCAATGATAAAATTGAACATAATAAGATGAATTCATTAACTAGAAGTAGCACATACAACCCACCTCTACACTATGAAATTTTGAATTTTGAAAGATGTATAACCAATAAAATCAGGGATGAATATAAAAAGAGGGACAGGGTGCAAAGTAATTTGGACATAAAGGAAAAGAAATTACTGCATGAACTAAGTAATAATAACAAAATACGCGTAATGAAGCCAGATAAGGGGGGAGGTATAGTCCTTATGGACAAGTGGGACTATACGAAAAGAATGAAAGATATTTTAGATAAAGACCACCAATATTGTTTGATTACTAAAAATGAGATCAACATTTTATATAGAAAGATAGACTTGATTTTAGATGATAATTTATTTTGTGGTATGATTGATCTCGAGTTACATAAGTTTTTAACAGTGCCTAAACCGGTTATACCTGCAATTTTTGGTATACCGAAAACGCACAAATCAGTGGTGGACCCCCCCATGAGACCCATAGTTGCTTCTCAAGGATCCAAAACCCAGCCTATGGCAATTTACGTAGATAATATGATCAAGGAATTTTATGTAAGACATGATCATATAATTAAGGATTCATGGGACTTCCTGACTAAAATAAATGACAGTACTTATAGTGATGAAATGTACTTTATAACTATTGATGTCAAAGATTTATTTTCAGTTATTCCACAAACTATTGGTATGGAATGGTTCGAGGAAGTTTTAACAGAAATGAAATTTCTTACACCTATTCAGTACAGAATTGTCCTGGAATGTATGGAATTGGTATTGAAATATAATTTTGTATATTTCGAAGGTGATTATTATCACCAAAAAGAGGAGTTGATGGGCTCTGCCTGCGCCCCGGTATATGCTAATATAATAATGTTCCACTGGGAAAAACAATATGTCTTCAAATCTGTGTACAACAAATATATTGTTAAGTACTTTAGGTTTTTGGATGATATCTTTGTTCTATGGAATGGAAATAAGGAAAATATTATGGAATTTTTAGAGTATATTAATCAGACTACTTCCTTTTTGAGATTTGTACACCAAGTAGAAAAGGATGAAATACACTTCCTTGATATTAAGTTGAGCAAAGATAAAGTGAGGAAATGCTATATATCTAATGTATTTAGGAAGGAACATTTTCAAATGCTTATCTCCATTTTTGTAGTGACCACCCATATCAATTAAAGAAAAATGTTGTCAAGGGACAAATGATTAGGATGGCGAGAATGATATCAGAGGAAGACGATTTTTTGAAAGAAATGGAACATGTTGAGGCAATGTTTATTGAAAGAGGATACCCAAGGGTACTTATAGCACCAATAAAACAATATGTAATACAGGAGAGGCAATCTAGATACAAACCACTGCTACATAAGATTAATAATACTACAGATGATAATGGGTTAAATAATAATAATAATAATAATACCAAGATTAATAATAAGGAGTTATGTGATGGTATTGACAACAACTTCTCACCATATCTCACTATTACCTATTATAAGGACATTGGATGGTTGAAGAAGAGTATTTATGAAGTATGGAACATGTTTAAAAACATGGCAGTTAAAACTGATGTTTTCAAAAGTGAACTTAAACTCAGTTTTAGAAGAAATAAGAACATCAAAAACACTCTGGAGAAAAAGAAAATAGAGAAGGAAGGGACTAGTAAAAAGCATGGGACTTTTAAATGTGGCAGATGTGCCCAATGCCCATATATTGCAGAAACAAAGGAACTAAGAATACCTAATTTATCCCTGACTTTAAGGGCAAAGAAATATTGTACCTGTTATTCTAAAGGTGTCATTTATTTAGTCATGTGTAAAGCATGTCAAAGATACTATATAGGAAAAACTGAAAGACACCTTAGAAATAGAATATATGAGCATATAAGAGACATAAATAGGCACAATGAGAATAATGCCCTATACCGACACGCAATGGAGTGTAAAAATGCAGATTACAAATTTTGGGTACTGGAAAAGGTAGGACATATGGGACGAGGGGTGATTGGGAAACCAAGGTCGAATATAGGGAGATGATATGGCAACTCAGGCTAGATGCCTGTGGCAATTGGGGGCTGAATGACCATATATCTATCACCCCTGCATTAAAAATCTTGGCCAGTGACCCAAAAGTGAAAAAAGTATAAGGGATGTATTGTAATGTCCATATAATGTTTTATAGTGGTTTTATAGTGATTTTCATAATGTTTCTACAGTGGGTTTTACAATGTTTTCACAACGCCTTTATAATGTTCTTACAACATATTTTACAATGTTCTCCATAATGTTTTTAGAAAAGTTCCTGAAAAGGTTTTTTGGAATGTCTTGTAGAATGTCTTTTGAAAACGTTTCATGGTAAAATAATGGTTATCACAAGTTTTAGAATATGTCCATTATATGGTTTATGATAATCAAGTAGTGAGAAATATGTTAATATTCAATACTTAATATTCAATATTTAACATTATGACATATACAATTATTAATTTATTTATTTATTTATTTGATCAATAGTTCATTTATTTATTAAGCAGTACTAAGCATATTTATTTATTTATTTATATATTTTTTATATACAGAGATTTTAAATATTTATAAAGCACATTTTTAAGTAATTCATTGGTATTTATTATTATACTATTAATTATATTAAAATGCATATTTATATCCTATTCATTATTGTATGAAAGTATGAAGTCATCTGCTTAACATATTTAATGATTTATTTATGTATTTATTTAACAATTGTTTAATATTCATTGTTCTAGATACAATATATTTTATATTTTAGAATAGCCTTATAAGTATTTAATGTGGAACAACATGAATATTTATATGAATGGCCCTTTTAAATTTTAACATTGCATTAATCAATTATTCAATTAATTTAACTACTATTGGGAATTATGGATGTATAAAAGACTGCTGAGACATACTACAAATTGATTCTGATGAAGTCTCCGCTCAGGAGATGAAAGCGCTAAATCCAAGTTCTGTTTCTGTTTTTGTTACGTTTATTTTGTTGTTTTTGAATTAAAGTGTGTAACATTTTCCGCCTGGTCGTGGTTTATGCTGGCAATTGGTACCGAGGTGTAGTAAAAGGAAGTGGAACAGAAGGGGCAGCCTTTATAGTGCCGGAACGCAACTGTGTATTTGTGGATTTTCTTTGGTTACTAGATTTTTCTTTACAGCTTCAGCATTAGTTATGAGCATAGTGGTGTATTGTGATATATGTAGACAGACACAAGAGCAATGTGGAAAGAAAATGCCCAGACAATTGCAGTAGTAGGAACAATGGGCCTCCTAAAAAAAAAAAAAAAAAAAAACTAGTCATGTGTAGATATGGTACCAATACATGTAACTCATTATCAATAGCAGATTAAGTTAATCTTGGGCACATTGTGGGTGCTATGAAGAGCATTTTGGCTAGCATCAAAGACTGAAACAATACTAATGTCATGAGCTTTATTATGCTATAACTTGGGAATGGACTCCATTTCCATCATGGTATTAGAAACCCAAATAATTTGGAGAAATTAAACCAGGAGAAATTGTGGTCTTATTATGCAAGACCCTGGAGTCCATTTTCAGGTTTCATTGTAGTATTACAATTCAAACCTGAGGAAGAATTATCTGCACTATCTGAGCCTTTACTTAAATTGTTCAACCTCAGCCTATCCACAGGGTCTGAGCCTGATCCCTGGAGAACAGCCACTATGACTCTCATTCACAAGGCTGTTCCCTGTCCAGGCAATTATAGGTTCATCAGCCTAACTAGTCTTACATAAAATGTCATGTAACATATCATAGCCAAACTCATTTTTGCAGATGCAAGCAACTGATCTAGACCCAAATGCATTTGGTTTTGTGAAGGGAAGGTACTGCTTTCTGAACATAATAAGCTTCTTTTTAAATGTTACAAAAGCTGTGAATAGGTGTCATTCATTACTTACTGTTTATCCTGACCAGGCAAAGGCTTTTGACACTATCCCTCATGCAGGAAGCATTAAAAACATTGGATAAACTGAATATTAACCCCTGTGATATCCACTAGATTGAAAATAGGCTAACTGAGAGATTCCAGGTTGTGAAAGTTGATGGTAACCTTTCTGAATTTAAAATTCTAACTATGAGAGCACCACAGGGATCAGTGTTGGGTCCTCTTCTGTTTGGCATTCTTTCTTTATTTGTTATGTGTTTTTAATGGGAAACACCAACTGGGTGGTAACACCCCTTTTCAGCAGAAGGTCAGGGAGAAAAGCTCTACATTAAGTCATCAATAGCAATACATTTACATTTTAATTATATAGACTTAGACAGTTATATTTACTGGTGAAAAGATCCACACAGTCATAGACAAACTGAACTACTAAAATGTAAGTTTAATTTTAAGACAGTTACATTTATATTTCAGTATTACAGTTTTAGACAATACAGCAAAATGGAAGAAAAGCATACATAGTATTATACAAAATACATAAAGAAGTCAGCAATGGTAGTGAGTATATATCATGGCTAAAAAGTAATGAAATAAAACTGTGCTAGTATTTCAGGTTATAAGGAAAAATAAACATTGGGAAAGGAGGCAAAGATACAGAGGGAGAAGGTGACTATGGAAACAGTTATACAGTCCCCGGGATTCATGAAGCTTGCTACAATTGCAGGCGTAGCATCGGCATTCTAACACCAAATATGGCCGCCGAGCGATTCAGGTACGAGCTGCTTCCACGTGCACTACCTGCATACGCTACGCCCACACAACTCCTGAGCCCTGTATGCTAATTACCCCATACCCATGTGCAGCAGTGTAGCATGCAAATGAACGTATGCAGTGATTCAGGAAGTGGCGCAGGCATAGTGTAAGCATGCAGAAATGTAAACCGTAGGAGATGATTTACAATTTTGCAAACATAAAATTGGAGCCATGACAGCCGACCAAACACATGTATTATATTGTTAATTTATGCCAATGGCTAAATATATAGCCATTGGCATAAAATAATGTACAAAATATAAAATTAACATTTAATATATATAGTCGCACTATCGCAACGTGGAAGTGCAGGGCAGCAGTGCATAAAGGGGATTGCAAGGAATATATAAAAATATAGAATAAATCCTCAATGAAACACATATCATGATTTCCCCATAATAGTCAATGGCAGGCATGCTACACCATACTATGGTGCAAGGGTTGCTAAGGGGCAATGACAGTGTTATGCGCAGCAGCTAGGAATTAGTAGGCAATGCCATGCAAATGAGAGGAGTAATAGTGAATCACAGATTCCCCACTGGTGTAAGGATGCACCTCACAGCATAGCATTATAACACCAAGGTGTGCCCTTAAGATAAAGATGACAGCAAAGAGGGGTGTGTTGCCATTGCTGTAAGCACATTGGGGCATTGCTAAACCGGTTTGCCCCTAACCAGGCAAAGCTGCAGGATAGGGATGTGTCAAATTGGCCATAGATATGCTTAGCTGAGAGTACACAAGGTAACCGAGTATGCATGTCAACAGAGATGAAAATGCGCGTAAACCAGGTAAATGGGTTTGCGCGGCGTGCGCTGCAGCTGAAACAGGAAGGATATAGGAAAGAAATAAGGAAATGCTGCAGCAGTGAAATTGGAGTACAAATGACTAATTAACACCTAGGAGCCTACAGTGGGCCATAGACAACAGCTAACAAGGCTGCAAGCAGCTACCTGCAGAACAGGAAAGGGGAGGGGCTGCACTGCAAAGAAAACAGTAAAGTATCAAAGCAGAACAAAGCCAATTTGCACTATATCAGCTACAAGGCACATTTTGCCATGACTGGGTAGGGAAAGTACAAAACAAGAAAGATGGCAGGTGGATGCATGCCTGATAATGGGAGGGGACCCGGGTTTAAAAGTGAATTAAAGGGCAACAGATTAATCAAGGCAGGCAAGTAGATCTCCACAGTAAAGGCCCCACACTTGCAGTACTCATTGCAAAACCCATAATTAAGACACGCTGCAGCTGGAATAGCTCATTGACATCAGCAGCATCCATAGCATAATAGTATAAAGTGTGAAAGCACCTCACAGACATTTGTGTATTCCCATACACTCTGCACCAGTGGTGTATACAGATGGGGAACATTTAGTATGTACATGTTAGGGGCTGCCATAGCTTTGATCCACCAGCATGTGTTGGAGACTGAAGGTGATGGGGAGGATGATGCACACAACCACCTCAGGCACCAGAGGAGAAGGAGAGTGTTACCCAGGGTAACCTACCAGGGGCTACATGATCTGGAGATAGTAGAGCATTACAGAGTGGACAGGGACATCCTACAGCAACCTGTGGAGCTGTGCTGGCCTCGCCTCAGAGCCAGAACAAACTAAAAGGTACCTGTATCTAGTATTCTCAGGCTTACACATACCTTCGTATCCACTGGGATGGGTTCCCCTCTAAGATAAATGGGGATATCATGGGGATCTCACAGGCATCAGCATCCAGGCAACTACACCAGTTCCTGGATGCCATGTTACCACATGCCAATGAGCACATATACTTCCCTTGAATGCAGGAGGAGTTGGCCAGCAATACACGTCTCTTCCACCATGTGGCAGAATACCTGGAGGTACTGGGTGCAATAGACTGCACGCACTTACACATCAAGTCACCACCCAGTGAGCAGAGTAGGCACTACATAAACCATAAGAGATACCCCTCCATCAACTGTCAGGTCATGTGCAATGCCCAGGACATTATCATGGATGTGTGTGCTGGCAGCCCTGGAAGATATCATGACTCCCACATCTGGCAAGCCTCACAGCTGTATCAGTTATTTGCCGGGGGGACATCCCAAATGGCCACCTGGTGGGGGATGCTGGCTATGCACTGGAACCGTGGATGATGACTCCCATCAGAAATGCACACACACCCATGCAGGAAAGCCATAATGAGGCACACACACAAACCAGACTCATCATAGAGCGTGTGTTTGGGATGCTGAAATCACGGTTCTATTGCTTGGACATATCTGGTGGAGCCTTGCAGTACTCTCCAGGCACATGTGCCCACATCTTCATATTGTGTGCCATGCTACACAATATGGTCCTGCGGTAAAAAGCTGCAGCAGGGACAGAATGGTGAAGGCCCTCACAGCTCACCACCATTGCCAAGGAGCCCACAGGCACAGAGGTACTCAGACCATGAATACCCTGAGGCAGCCCCAGTAGGAAGATGGAGGTGTGACCAGTATGCCCATGCCTTGACAAAGAGGGAATGTATAGCACACACACTGACAATGTACGCACCTACAGGCTGACACCTTTCTCCACCTGCACACATAGTAAAAATGGATGGCACACACACAAGACTACCTGTAAATTGTCATTTATAGGCAGTCTACTGTGTGCATCCAACATAGGCAGCCCTCAACTATTGCACACACAACTGCCATTGGCACAAGGTAAGTCAACACCTGAACAGTAAACTAAGCTATCAGCATATGCAGATACTGTATGTATAGATTCATAGGTAGGTACTTGGCCTATTGCCAGAGGCCATTCATAAGCCCAGCCAAAATGTGTCAGTTTTTGCCAACCCATTGATTAATTAACTCTCCCTCTGTGGAGGAGAGTCAATGGCAGGATCCCTGGGGTGCATCTACTGTTCCCCATCCACTCTTCAAGGTTTCTCTTGCAGAGTATTAGTGAGGGGCTCTGTATAATGTAGTTAGGGATGTTGTTCCAAAGTATGGGAGTGTCTGTGACAGGAATCTGTCTCTCCAGCATCTTCCAGTTATTGTTGTGGCAAGGTTCAACTCACTACAGTGTGTGGCTCACTGTGACATGGATTCCCATAAGTGGAGCATATCCATCAAACCTGAGTTCGACATGGCTGTGTTGGCGAGCCGAGATTATCTCTTGGTAAATGAGATGACATTGAGTAAAGCAGGAGTTTATTCAGTCTGGCTGCATAGGCCATATGTTGGAGGCCAGTATTCCCCTTGGCGAGGTACATTCGAGGACCTCCCAGCTGTTGGAAGTGTCTTCTGAGGTACATCCCACATGGGTTACTATACCCTATGATGGGACTGATGAGTGATGAGTAAAGG
Source organism: Protopterus annectens (assembly GCF_019279795.1). Taxonomy (NCBI): domain Eukaryota; kingdom Metazoa; phylum Chordata; order Ceratodontiformes; family Protopteridae; genus Protopterus; species Protopterus annectens. The sequence goes on from NC_056741.1 coordinate 1,198,751,410, forward strand.
GGCACTATAACCCCAGTATGTCTAGATGGCAATCCTTTAGTAATCAGATGGCCTACATAAAAGGATGTCCTAACTACTGTGGAAATATGATTGCCACAGGGGAGATCAGTATCTACCTTAGTCCCCAGATACCCCATTACCTCATCTGTTTTAAAGTGGCTGCCTCTTATGTGTTAATATGTGGGTGCCAATTCCACAATGGAATGACCATGTAGTTAGTGGCACTTGGCTGGAGGCTGTGATGTTGACACCCTGAGACATTCTCTGTGAGGCCCCTTGAGGGATGTCTGTGTCAGCTGGACTATCACTCATGGCTCCCAGTTTACAGTCATTGCCAAACATGGTCTGCCGTAGTCCACTTGTATTTGCCTGTACCTCTGAGACGTATATGCCAAACAGTAGGGCTCCCAGGACTGAGTCCTGTGGGACACCAGTCGTGACTGGTCAAGAGTTGGACCTAGAGACCGCTAGTCATACCATGTGGGTTATGTGTGTAAGCCAGTTGGCAACCCAACCTGTGATGTATGGGTGTATGTGCAGGCTGGTGTGTTTATCAATAATACCTGAGTGGGGCATGGTATCAAAAGCCTTGGCGAGGTCCAGGTAGTATGTGTGAACCACGTCCCCATCATCTAACATCTTGGTGACTGTATGTAAGATGCCAAACAGGTTCAGTAGGCACGAACTGCACTCAACCAAGCTGACCTGGGTTGGGTCACGTGTTCGGAGGTTACCAATGTCTTTGTTAATGAGTGCCATGAGGATGCGAACCATACCATTGCAGACCAGGCTAGTCAGGCTTATGGGGTGGTAGTTACCATGGACAGTTGTGATTCCACCTTGATGGAGTGGAATAACCGTTGCCATGCGCCATTGTATGGGCATGTAGCTTGTGGAGAGGCTGAGGTTGGAAAGCTTAATTAGGTGGGGAGTCAGGTTGTCTTGTACAGTTTGAAAGATGCAGTCTGGGGCAACATCTGCTGTTAGAGAGGGCCATTTCCACCTGTGTGTCTCTGATGTGTGGGATACTGTACCTTTTGGGTAGCGTTGTGGGCTCTTCAGGGGGTGAAGTATGCACTGAATGTATCTGCAAGGATGTTGGTGATATCAGTAGGGTCAGCATATTTTGTGCTATATTTCACTGGCACAGTGCAAATCTGTGTGTCACCACTTAGATCCTTGACATTGCCAAAGAAGGCTTTGTGGTTATCTTTCGAATCCTTGCGTATTCTCCTGCTGATGTTAGCCTTGGATGATGTCATGAGGGACCTACATATCATACTAATAGTGGTCACGGATGTCTGCCCTTCGTGGGATTTGCTATTTGTCTGGAACACTGTCCTACTTCTGTAATATAGCCTGTTTGTTGCAGAGGTCCACCAGATTGGTGTCCTTGTCTAGTAGGAGTGAGTCTTGGTTTACCAGTGATGGCATGATCCATACATCCTTGTAGGTGCTTATAGGCTGCATTTGCAAATCTGTCTGTATCTTGAGCAGTGTTTCCCCTTAGCGTGGGGGTTGTGAAACCCCCCACCCCTGTCACTAGTAGTGTAAATTTAGCTGTAGGAAAGGTATACACTGTGGTATCCGTGGGCGGGGGAGATGCTTGGCTGTGGAAACAGTGAATAATTCATGGTCAGATCTAACCAGTGACCGGTTAACCTCCACTGTCGTGCACCTGTTGCCCATGTTGGTGATGACTACTTCTAGTAGTTTCCATCCCACATTAGGGAGGTTACCACCTGATACAGGACATATGAGGTGATAAATTCCAGGAAGCGCTGGGCCTCGAAGGGAGTACTGGAGTAAGTTTCCCAGTTAATGGTATGGTAGTTGACATCGACCAATGCCAGGGTGTGCGGTAGGACTGTCATGTTCTCCACTGTCTCCAGGTACATGGAGTGGTGGTCCTGGGTCATGGAGGGTGATCCGTAGCAGGCCACAGTTTACATTGCAGTTGTGGCTGATGTTAGTTGCACATGGATGATCTCAGAGGTATCATGCTGCCCCACTAACCTGGAGCCCCTCCATGTCTGTTTCAGTCCATGTTCTGTGGCTGAAATGTGTGGTATGGGTTGTAGTCTGGTAGTGCTGTGGTGTGCTGTCAGGAGTCTTAAGACAGATCTCAGTTGCTGCACAAATGTTGATGTTGTCCATCCTGAGGAGTGCTGTGAGTGCATGCATGTTGTGATAACAGCCCCTGGTGTTGAGTAGCATAACCCTCATTGAATCTGCTATTGTGCCATTTACAGAGCTGGTATTCACCTTCAAGACTCTCCTAAATAAGGCACCATGGGAGTGCCAATAGCCTTGGCCAGTATTCCAAAGCCTAAGGCTGACACATAGGCCAGTATGGTATCATTGCATGCATGTACCCCATCTGTGCTTGTTTTTCATCTCTCCTGTAGGTAACCTACTGGTAAGCAATAGAATGCTTTAAACTTATACAAGTCTTCTAGCTTCCAAGATAGGCTTTTGGAGTGACTAAGTATCAGTGTTCTATATGTTCTTGCTGTACTTAACTGTTTCCTGACTAAATGGTGATTTCTCACTGTATATTGTGATCTGAAGGTCTGTTTATTCACATATTATGGCTGTGATGGCCTGCACTTTAGAGGTTCACAGATAGCCTACTACCTATCTGCTCAAGGGCAATTAGAAGCATAGCTACAGTGTGTTGGCTTTCCCTGCACCATTAATGAAGTAACTGAGCCTCTGTCAAGCATAGCCAATGAAGCAATTCCAGGCAGAGTTGCTGGAAGCTTTTGAAGACTGGGGTTGTGGAGGGTGATAGGGGCACTTAGTGATCTAAAGAGGGCATGTTAATGTGACAATGCAACACCATTCAATTCCCCAACAGATCTCGCAGCTATCAAACTGGACAGGCTCACCCACCCCCTGGCTATATGGTTCTGAGACACATGATCCCAGGGGTGTATATTCTGTTACCCATTCACACAAGGTTTCCCATGAAGTGTGTCAGTCAGGGGCTATGCCTAATGTAGTTAGGAATGTAATGTATTGTCTCATAGTACATTTGTTATATGCTGTTATTTCAAGAGTACGTGAAGCTCAGTGAGTTTGGGGCCTCCGCTCTTTGCTTAGCCTAGCTTACACATAGAAATCATCTAAATAGGAAAAAGGGGGAAGCAACGCTAATATCAACAGTGTAATGGTTACAGCATCTGCATAGTATCTGCGCATTCGAGATTCCAATCCTGATAAAGGCAGGGATGTTTATCATGTTTAAAAGTATACCTTAACCACAGCTTGCATATATAGGTAGTAATCATCTGTATAATACACATTCGAAACACCCATATAAACCCATGTGTGCTGGAGAGTACAGTCAACAGAAAATGTAATGTTATGTCAGCACATAGTGAGATGTTACTTCACTGACATGTATATAGCCTGAGTAGTTAGTGGATGTGGCCGTGTTTGCGCACACAGGTTATACGTTACAAAGTTTGTTTAACTGTGTTTAACCGCTGCTATAATGTCACACAAACACTTTTAAACATGCTTACAACTGCTTAAATGAGCCTTATTCTTGAGTAAAAAACATTTGCAAAACATCACAGGTGTTGAACCCTGGGTGATGCACACTATAATCATAGGACTTGCCACTAAGCCATCTGAGGTGTATACATGTTTTACGGTCTTGAGACTAAACATTATACCATATACATTCACTGTAATTATCACAAATGGGACAGTCACTTTGTGTACATATGTACAGTACATTGTAATGTACTGTAGTTTGTGAACCAACACATTCTAGTCTAGTTATGTATTACTGTTACAAATTAATACAAAAAAATATATATATATATATGCATGTCAGTGATGTCTGCACATAGATATATATACATTTTATATATATATATATATATATATATATATATATATATATATATATATATATATATATATCAGTTACATCAATAACCATATATATAAACATCTATGAACAAACTTCGTGACACACAAGCACTCCAAAGGAATTGGAGTGTACACAAAACACATGCAGCTCTGGTATTATAACAATTAATATTAATCTAATTCACCATAGAAGGGGTGGTTGTTGTGTATATGAAGATTGGGGTGGGGGAGGAATGATGGGTAATGCAATCATGCATCAAGGAGGGCCTGGGTTGGATGTCCAATAAGTGAACTGGAGGGGTATACATGGAGTATGGGGACATTATAAAAAGGACACAAAACAAGAACCTTTCTCATTCATAATACACCCTGTCATGTCACATTGCAACACCTAATTTCACAAACATATGAATATTAACATGTATCAGACATATGTATACCAACTGACTGTCGGATTTGTTTTCAGTAGTGAGGAATGCCTGTAGTAAAATGTATATTCTAAACACCATAACATTTGTACATATCTCAGATGCCTTAGTGGTAAAGTCAATGACTGTGGTGTGCATGGTCCTGGGTTCAAGACCTGCAAGGGCTGTTAGGTTATTTTGAGGGCCATAATAAGGGCTGTTGGATGCAGGTGGATTAAAGCACTCTTAAGCAGTTGTAAGCGGATTTGCGTGACAGTAAGCGGGGCTGAAACACTGTAAACAGAGAAGCGCTTTACAGGTTTAACCTTTGTTTAACATTGTGCAGACCATGGACAAACCTGCTTACAACCACGTAAATGTGCGTTATTCACTCTTTCCCTACCAGTGCCTACTTTGCGAGGTAAAATAATAACACCTTCCAGGAGTAGAACCCGCAACCATGTACTCCATCCTAAGAGTAACCTAACACTAAGCTACCTGAGATGTACCTATCCCAGTTGTGTATGCAGACAGGTTAAAACACAAAAGGGAGGAATGTTCATAGGTTCATAGATTAGTACTAGGCTAACTGCCCTTGCAAGACATTTTAAGCCTACCCAATTATCCCCTGTAAGATTCAAACCCTGTACCTTGTGTTTGTAAGGCAAACACTTTAACCATTAGGCCACCCTCCTTCATGTGTTGAAATAGGACAACCCGCCATGTACCCAATTAAAGGTGTATGCTCATATATATATATATATATATATATATATATAGAGAGAGAGAGAGAGAGAGAGAAAGATACATAGAGACATGACGATATATACAGGTCTACATATATATGTAGCTATATAGATAGGTTAAAAACATCTACACATCTATGGAGATAGAGATAAACATATGCAATAATATACAGGTGGTTCATAGTGTATAGGTGGTTCATAGGTTAGTGCTAAGCTAACTGCCCTTGTGAGCCATGTTAAGCCTAGCCAATTATCCCTTGTGAGACTCAAACCCTGCACTTTATGTTTATATATATATATATATATATATATATATATATATATATATATATATATACATATACACATACATACATATCTATAGACAGCATTCAAAGTGTTCATATCTGAGTATAACATGGACCATAGCAATCAGACATTCCACCCCCCCAAACAATATGAACATAACATATGAAGAGTATATGCCAATACACTATTAAAAATGTGTTTTATGGACACAGTCACCAACACAACTGCAATGACTGCAAATATCCATGACAGAAATACACAGACAGCTTTCATTTTGCAAAACTTTATTACATTCCAATGTATTGCCAATAGGAGTCAAGGACTAATAGTACCTGCATGCTATACAGGAAGCATTTAACAGTGCCTTAATGAATCACCCTGAATTTACCATAGTATTAGTCCACTAAGGGATAGATGTTCACATAGGAAAAGAACACCCACACACATATAGACGTTGTATAAAAGGGGTTCCTACACACCTGCATGTGCTATGTACACCAAACATCTACCCCACAACCAAAATAATTACAACCAATTATTCAACTACTGTACAACATCTGCTGAAATCTTAACATACCTGGACACAGACACACTAACATGGCCCTATGTGAAATAGTTGCTGTTATACAATTGAACAGCTGCTGAAGTAACAGGGTTTGTATGAACTAATCCCGTTTCAGATGGTTGAAAGGTTTGTACACAGGAAGTGTTACCGAGTATTGATTATCAGCACATTATGATACACAGTAACACCAAACTAAATATGTCTGGTAAGCACACTATAAACCCCATAACATTATATGCATAGCTATGCAGCCTTGAGCTAGTCAAACATCCTGGCCAGACTGAAACATATGCAGAAGTATTAGATACAGACAAACCCTGCACAAGTAGCAATGTTTAAAATATAACAGCAGTACTCACATTTAGACCAAATCCTCTAGGCATTACACACAATATATTACTGTTCGGCTCCATACAGCTGTTGCAGTAGATTCCAAACAACACTTCCACGCTGTCTTCCTCACAAGTAAGGCAAAATGACAACGCACAAGTGGAGTACTCAATTATACTCCACTGTAGCCATGGTATTGGCTAAGGCAGTAGCAGCGCAGCTGATGTGCATGTAATTAGCTACTTAGGAACACCAATTGGTTATCGAGATAGCACATGTTACTGATCTGTAACTATAAAAGGTTGCCTTGTCACACATTCAAACCATCTGTATCTACCTGTAGGACAGTACAAAACACTGAAAAATGAACCGAACACAAGTATTATACTAGTCAATAACACCTCAAATTACTAAGAAGGTATGTATAACATGTAGTATGTCTGTGTATGTAGTACCTGTTCTGTAAGAATTACAGTGTAATCAGTGCATATAGTGGAAATAGCTATCTTGTAGCGATGTATTGTTGAGCAGTAGTAATGCTTGTAGTATTCTATGTGTGTACTGCTGTAGGTCACAAGGCAAACTCCACATTCACTACAAGGGATGATATGGGCTTGGAACCCACCAATTCACTTCCAGCCACTGTCAGTGTCAGGATTGTTCCAACAAGTATGCGCTATAACAGGGGATAATATGTGTCGATATATTGTAACAGTCGACATATGTATGGGTGTATAAGTAAGATGAACATGTTAAAGGTGGGCTTAACGTGCAAATATGGTGTGCATTGTTGGATATTGTGCCAATAACTGTGTAATGTACAGTATATTAGGCAGATCTGTATTCTATTCTACATAGCAGTTCTGTTATGTTATGCAAAGAGTAGTTATGTCTATTGGCAATTACAATACTTAATAACAGGACACATATCATTTGTATTCATCTGACAGTTTAGCAGCATGATAGCAAAGATAACTGGAAGAGCCAGGTACCTATCCATGCACATAACACGTCATATTCACCTCTCTAGTATCGTTTGCAAGCAATAACAGCTGTGCATGTGTAAATGTAATGCAAATGTGTAGTGACCCTTGTTACAGGGCTGGGCCTCTCTAGTATTATTTGCAAGGAATAAGAGCTGTGCATGTGTACATGTTATGCAAATGTGTAGTGACCCTTGTTACAGGCTGGACCTCTCTAGTATCATTTGCAAGCAATAGCAGCTGTACATGTGTACATGTTATGCAAATGTGTAGTGACCCTTGTTACAGGGCTGGTCCTCTCTAGTATCGTTTGCAAGCAATAACAACTGTACATGTGTACATGTTATGCAAATGTGTAGTGACCCTTGATACAGGGTTGGTCCTCTCTAGTATCGTTTGCAAGCAATAACAGCTGTGCATGTGTACATGTTATGTAAATGTGTAGTGACCCTTGTTACAGGGCTGGAGCTCTCTAGTATCATTTGCAAGCACTAAGAGCTGTGCATCTGTGCATGTTATGCAAATGTGTAGTGACCCTTGTTACAGGGCTGGACCTCTCTAGTATCATTGGCAAGTAATAAGAGCTGTGCATGTGTACATGTTATGCAAATGTGTAGTGACCCTTGTTACAGGGCTGGACCTCTCTAGTATCATTTGCAAGCAATAAGAGCTGTGCATGTCTACATGTTATACAAATGTGTAGTGACCCTTGTTACAGGGCTAGACCTCTCTAGTATCATTTGCAATCAATAACAGCTGTGCATGTGTACCTGTTATGCAACTGTGTAGTGACCCTTGTTACAGGGCTGGACCAAATGGCTATGTGCACACCTACATAGAGTGGATATTGAGAGTAGAGACACACTGGTTGAACTACCAGGTTTGTGTAGCCCAACCTCTCATTGCCAACCTAACAGCCACTTGCACAGCACTGGTAATGAAACAGTTTGCATATCATTTTTAACTCCACTGTAACATCTGCAGTAGGACTGTAAGATGTAGGAGACAGCTGCCCATGTGTACTAGCCGCTTCATTGGTGATGGCATACACTATCTGATTATATCCTGATCATGTTGATAGTGGCATCAGAGTCTATTGATACATGACTCTGTTTGGAGAGTGGGAGTCTGTGCCCAACAGAGCTCATTGTCCTGGTGGATATGTGAGCATATATCCAGAGATGGAAACAAACCTGTAGACACTTGTATCGTCTGTAATCAACTAACAGGATGTGATGTGCTCCTCAGAGGAGGATTGCTGCTAAAGGTAGCTATAATGTTTTCATAATAGCCAATGTTGTCACGTCCATAACACAAATATTTACATGTGAGCATCACTGTCTAAAACATCTTCATAAGCAATACGTAAACTACATGCAGTACTTGGTACTTGTAGCACTGAATGCTCATACAGGCATGTCCACTAGTCAGCTACTGGTGTTTACTAATGTCAGCTTTGTGTATGTGGCCATCCTGGGAAATGTAATCTCTATGCCATGTACACTGCCAAACCCAGCTAACACCACACCCCACATATTGTTTGGGATGCAGCTACAGGGTTAAGCTGGAAAGCAGTCCAGTCTACAGCCATGACTGGACTGGACAGTCATGAGGTGTAGGTTAACACATGCATCTCATCAACACAACCAACACATACCCTTACCAGAACACAGTAAGGACACCCACACACACTAACAGAAATCACACACATTCACAGATGCTTCTAAGTATCTGGTTAAACAAGTGACCCCCCCCAAGCTGGAAGAGACAGACACCGAAATACACAAACTGTATGACATAGTTTGCATAATTGTGCCACACCTCAGAACACGTGGCTGGAAACATGCCCAACAGTACTCATTTGTGAAAGCCAACTCTAGCACTATGTTACACACCAGCCTATATGAGGGCATGCATACTGTCAGCTGCCTGTCTGCCATGATTAGCCACATACCCATACACTCAGACCACCTTTTGAACTATACACATGGCTCTGACATATTCCATGTTGTTGTGCAGGACCTGTGATGCAGTAGCCTGGACTGTTTGCCAGGTCTTGTAGCCCATGCAGGTATGTCCCAAGGCCTGGGTAGCATTCTGCCATTGGCCAGAATGATACTGCAGTACAGGGACAAAAGGATTGTATTCCACAATTGTCTAGTGTAGTGGTGCAAGTCAAAGGGTATCCAGTATCTGTCCGCCTGGGATAACATGGTTGACAGACCATGATGCTTTGCCAGACAGGGCCTGCACCTGTCACCCCTTGGAATCTGAATACTGCCTAGGGCTCATGCTTCCCCTATAGTGCCTTCATCATGCACAGTTCAAGTGAAGGTCCACTGCTTTTACAGGGACAGCCAAGCAATAAACTGCGGGTCTCGCTACACAATGATACATTTCAGAAACACTATATGAACACACATATGTCAAACTTAACATGGAGAACATATCTGTGCAGTGGCTGAGACATGTTTCAATGCTCCGGAGAGCACACCTGCATGACCATGTCATAACACATACCTCACCTCTTGCCCATTATCCTTTATTGGAACACATGGGCCACAGGTGAGTCCATATTCCTGAAGAATATGTACACCCCCACGCTAGTCGCACTTGCATAACTTCAGATGCATTATGCTGAGCAACTACCTTTGTGCCAAAGTGGAATTCAAATTGCACCTTGCGACAGATCACCCACCAGGCCACGGATTTCCCAACTTTCATAATGTGCTGTAATGGGGAAGATTAGGTCTGAGACAGAACCATAATAATGGCTACTCTCAACTATTCCATTATGAACTGGGAAGACTCCTCATGTACCAACACCTGCGCTCAATGCATGTTGGATTCCATTGACCCCAATGACCTGGATTACAGTAGTCACACAAACAGGGCTAACAGTATGCTACACATAGTCAGTCTCCAATGCCAATGTTATGTTTCCTAAGAGCAGGGTGGTGAGTGTCATGGCACCCATGCAGATGGACAATGTATGCGCAAATGCTGAATCCTATACAAATGAACCTTAATCAGTCACATATGTGCAGTGATTGTGCCATTGAAACAGAACCAGGATTCAACTCAACACAAACAAGAAGGCAAACTGGTGGTACCACGCTTTAAACTGTACCACATAAGGTAGTAACTGTTGCAAGAGTGAACACACATGAGTGTAGGTGATCCCTGGTCAGCCTCAGTAAGATGCAGATACACCATATAAAACCACACAAAGCTACTGTGAAACTAATCAGCCACATATTATGAGGCCAAGAACAGAGCATTCTATACTGTGTCATTAATTATAATGGCAACAACAAGACCTGCCGTGCTGCACAGCACTATGGCATGGGAAGTACTGCACCTACAGAAATAGCACCCATTCATCCAGTTAGGGTCTTGGAGAACTTAAACCCACCTCCCAACAGGTACACTTAGTAATATATCCATGTACACTACAGGGCCCCTGTAATAACAACTATGCAGGTACAAGCTGCACTCTCTAAAGCCATACATACAGCTTTCATGGGACCTGTCAACATCCCAGGGTGTATCCTACACAAATGTAAGAACAATCAACTATCCACATACACATCATGTTCAATCATAGCTCCATGTCAGGCTGTGTACACACCGAATGGTGCACAGCAACAGTAATCACACCCCACAAAGGAGGAAACACCATTGATAATGGAAAATAGTGCACAACTACCCTGCTGAGTCTGGTCTGTAAGCCCATGAACCATGAGCAACGTATCTGATATACTCAGTACAGATGTAGATGACAGTAGGGTTGATTCACACTGCATATCATGACCTTGCCAGGTCATAGGACACCATCACCCGTACTGTGTTCCAGCTACACTCAGTAAACTAGGTGTATATTCCTATGTCACAGGAGTGGTTGGCAACTGGACTGCTAGAAGAACCAACACTACAGAAGGTGTCTGACTAATATACGCACATCAAACCAGTGCCAGCCACAGTAATACAGGGTTCTTTCCTGGTATACCCCCTCTTTGTTATCTATACCACACAGACAAACAAAGAAGGCATCAGCCTATTGATGTTTGCAAATGACTATGAACTAGGAGCAATAGTTGACTCAATGTTTGCTGCGTTCAACATACAGAAGGGCCTTAGTGTGTCAAATGTGTGGTGTGTGACATATGGCCACAATCTGACAGCAAAGTATTGCATTATCATCCCCTATGTTACAAACCCTGTACCCATAAACTACCAACTAAGCAGCGGTCAACATAATGGCAACTGTGTGTATGGGATGCAGCTGGACAGTACTCTTTCCTTTGATAGTTACTTTACCACACCAGACAGGTAGTCATATGTGGCACCCCTAATCATGACAGGGTGCCATCCAGGAATATAGAGATAATTGCTCAGCCATACTCAACACCCATGTGACCCATAATAGATCACATATTTCCTTTAAGGGTTATTGCCCATGTGTAGATGGCCTACACTGCCCTTCCCAATCCCTAGCTGCACTATGTAGCATGCAGCCTACACTGAATAAAGCCATGTCCAACCTAGAGGTGTTGAACATGCTGCACTTAACACATCCTGATCCCAAATAAACACATACTTCATGGACATCCACCTTTCTAGTACAAGGATCACAACATGCCTGACAGATCTCTGGCCCATACACTTAACATACTCTTGCCATGCTATGCATCCCTGTCCAGCGAAGCTGCACATCACCCCTCTCTGTGACATGGTGTGATAACCGCATGCCAAATATATCAGTAACCCTGTGGATCAGTTCTGTGGCACTGCTTGAACTGGCCACTGAAACGTACCTGTCTGCTGCCTACAGCTAGGTAACCTGTCTGCCTAGGCTCATAAATGGCCCATGGTGTATAGCCTACTAGATCACTATGACCATGCATGCTATAGTTGATATCCAACCCTGCAAATACCATCAGGCTAGCTACATGTGCAACACAGGCAATACATGGCAGGATGCTACACATTTGTGCAGTGCCATGTAGCTGTATATGGCAAAACACATACATGCTTGCATGTCTGCAGGGTCACAGGTCATGTCCCTAATGGCTATGTATGACTATATATGTGACATATACACAGCATTAAGGTCGATTGCATTAATGTGAACACATCCGGCATGTGCTGATAGGTAAAGACACCAGAACAGGCAAACAGACATGCCCATGTCAAGTCAACATCCACATGGTGTATGAGCAATGTCATCACATGACACACACATATATGACGATAACATCATGTCACCAGTAAGTGTCAAATGTGTGTGACTTATACATGTCAGTGGTGTTAGTGTCATGTAGATTTGCAAAGACATATTTGTAATCTTAATAAATGTGATACACATGTATGTTCAGCTGTACTTCTGTACTTCTCTGTGAGTTACTGTGACCTGTCTCCATCATTATGTCTTCCAGGTATGCCACGTAGCAGGCTGCCAGCATACAGCCACTTGGAGGATGAGGTCCTCGTCCCATACCTCCTCGACAACCATACAACACTCTTCAGCCATGTGCCACAGGAATCACAGCAGTGGGATGCCCTGTGGGAGGGACTCTGCAGGAGGGTAAATGATGTTGGTGGGCACAATCGCACCTATCAGCAGGTGCATCGACACTGCACTGACCTCATAAGACAGGTGAAACAGCGTGCTAATGCAATTGCCAGGGAACAAGGTGCAACAGGTGGGGGGCCACTCACCCAGCCACCACTCACATGTACCGAGGAGCTACTGGCCAATCTTGGGACACCTGCAGACCTCCATCCACAAGCTTTAGCTGGTATTGTGGAGGTGGGTGTGTCTCAACCACCGAGCCTGGAGTTACCTGGTAAGTCACTACTGCACATATGACACAACTATATTTCACATAGTTACATGTGTTACTGTACTATAGTCTGTTACTCTATGTATGCACAGATGTGCATACTCCATAGTATAGTGTATTGTACTGGCTTATGTGCTAACATGGACATTGCACACTGTAGCTATCACACATGTGTGAATAATGATCTTACTGCTGTGACACTCCTGTTTAGGTACCTCTGGTGTTTTGCAGCAACAGAAGCCTGTGTCAGGTGAGATTGTTATTATTTACCAGGCTTGATAATGCATGGAACATATTAATTGCATGCTATCTGCCATAACACATGTACACATAATGTATGGTGGTTCGGTTAATAGACACTGGTCAGACCTGCAATGCATCACAGTGGTTACCCATGTGAAACAATTGAAGACTATATGAAACACCTAAACTAAACCTTCCAAACTGTCATTGCCAGATGTGTGAACAACAGTGAATACAATGGTGGAGGTGTGTTTCAGTGTAGGGACAGGTACTACATATCAGCATTGCACATGTTGGGAATATGAACAGTACTGTACAGAGAGCATATGTGTGCACACACTCTAAATGTGTTGGAGCTGGAGTATGACCAGCCCACAAGATACACCCTTGTGGATTATACCCTTGCTATGAATGTCGCACAATGTCATGTGCTATCTGACATGTCCATGACATGTAGTAGGCTGACTGCAACACTGCTCAACTATCCTGCAAAACATGTCTCACATCCCATACGTACCACCCTTTGTCTCCATAACCCTGTCCTTAGTGGAGCATATGACATCTATGTGTGTATGTCATATGGGATAACACTGACATGTGAAATAAGATGGCAATCACAACCATTAGACAGAATATGTGTACACATGGCCATGGAGGATGGCCAGAGACATGAAGCAACACACACAGTAGAAGTGATGTACATGTGTGTACACCCTGTTGTACATTGGCTCGATACAATACAACTATGATTTTTGTGTAGTGGTGATATTGTAGATGTGAAACACTAAACATCATACAGGCCTGTGCACAGCTTGTACAGGCATAACATGAAACCACCACATAACATGTCTTGAACATCTTGAGTGTGTCATGACATGAAAGCATTCACCTATACAGTATCCAAATGCATACATGTGTTGCACAACATACACATACAACCACATCAGGCCACAGATACAGTACATTCATCTTGCTGGTGTCAGACATCACTGTCATGCCTGCTCCTCATGTGTGTGAGGTACACAGATCGCATGTGGGACATAGAGTACTGCTAAGTTAGCCATGTGTGGGCATAGTTGCTAGGCATCAGTAATATGTTGCAGATGTGCAGGGGTGTCATTCATATACCCTTCTGTGACCTGTGTCACACATTCCACATTAGGGTTTAGTGTGTATACACCTCAGTGACGTGGGTCACATTCCACATTAGATATGTATTGTATGTGAACATAGTCATGGCTATGCACATCAGCTCAATGTGCAGTATGTCACTGCATATTTGTATGGTGGGCAGACAACATTGCATCAGCTGAAGGCCCATGATAGTATAACACGTCCCTGCATTGGGACACCATTACCATACAGTAGATTGGAAAGGACACCATTGTGTTACACATGTATGCATGTCATTCAACACGTCAGCAGAAGACATGTCATACTACACGTGATTGGCAAGGTCATACGCCACACAGCAGGCCGGTGTACTGTAAACCTGTGCTGGTCTGTGGCACCATTGCAAAGTAGGGACAGCCATGTCAAACATGTGTGTACAGCCACATGCACAATGTCTAGACTAAGCTCAAGGGTAGGTGGAATAATGTTGAACAGACATGCACTGCTTTATGGGAGATATGCAAGCTAGGGCTCAGGCAAACATAGTATGCAGTCTACATACCCTACTGCTCATGTCCTCACACATAGGGGCAGTGGCCAACACAAAGCATCAGTGGCAGATGTACAAAGGTCAACGATGGTCTGTTAACATGTGGTGTATGTTGCACACACCATGGCAGTGCAGTGCAATGGTGCAAAGTGCATGCATTGTGTTGTAGGTATGGGGCATAGGATACTAACACAAATGGTGCAATACAGATATGTATGCTAACCACCACTATAATTGTGTAAGGTGCATGCCATCTGCTATAACACATGCATGCTGTTGTGTGCAACTCAGAGATGTATGATAACTACCACTGTAATTGTCTAAGCTGAAACTATAATTGTCTAAGCTGAATGCCATCTGACATATCACCTGCATGTAGCATTGTGTCTGTGTGTTTTTGTGTGTCTGTGTGTCTCTGTCTGTGTGTGTGTGTGTATCTGTGTGCCTCTGTCTGTCTGTGTGTGTATGTGTCTGTGTGTCTGGTATAACTTGTAATGTACAGTTCTTGTCTTCCCCTCACAGGTGTTGATGTAGGTGCGTTGCCCTCCTGTGGTCCACTTGATGTTAGTGTCCACACAGACTCTAGCAGTGATGATGATAGTATGATTGAGGCACAGGCAGGGTTGTCAGGGGCTGAATCTGTGCCATTGGTTGCTATTCCACCTGTCTCCCCCTCATCCTCGTGCACAGTTCCCCTGCCTACACATACCCCATCACCACTGGCCATAGAGGAAGGACAGTTGGTGGGTGGTAGCATGGAACAGGGAAGTGTGGAGACTATGGAAGGTGTGCCTGCACACCATGATCCCAGTCAACTGACTGGTGATGTCCCACACAGGCATGTGCTCAGCGCTGCTCGTAGGAGGACCACTGGCCAACATGCTCCTGTGAGACAAAGCACATCAGCTGGAGTCACCAGACACATGTTTCAGTATGGAATGGAGGCACAGGCATGTGCTGAACGGCACAACAGAGAAGGTCTTGAGGCTTCAGAGTGCTGCTGTCCATTCATTAACTGACAACATCCAGGCACTTGCAAATGCTCACCATCATCTTGCAGATGTTTTTGGATAGATGATTGGGTAACATGGTGAGAGTCCTTGAATGTGGCATGTCAATCCTCGAGTGTGGAATGTCTGTACTGGAGCATCTGGTGGGAGTGAGGCGTCAGGCATGTGGACGTAGGTCAGCTACGTCACCTGTTGAAGGTCTATGTGAACATGCTACTGCACATGCCCACTCCCATAGTGGCAGTAGCAGCAGCAGTGCAGCTGGTGCTGTGCAGTCCTCACCAGGACACAGCAGGCCACGTGCACATGGTTCTGGATGATTCCAGTGGACATGTGCCATTAGACAGTACCCAATCTGGACCTCTGCCTGGTAGTGCCCGTGCAACCCCTGGCAGGCGCAGGTCATGTGGCCGTGGCCGGACACCGTGAACTGTGAAACCTGCCTTGTACAGTCTGCAGCTGTCAATAATACCCCATGTGTAGGCCAGCCACATGCCAGACCGGTGTGCATGCATGCACACACACACCGGAAACACACATGCATAACATCCACACATGCCCAATGATATCACAGGCCCTGACGCACACACATTATGCCATCCAATGCTGCAGCCTAGGCCTCTGGCAAACATTATCATCCTTTGCATATGATGATGCTTGTGCAGCATCACTGTCATCCACACCATCGGTGCAGGGACATGCTCATATGGTGTGATGCACAGGTTGAACATACTAGGCAGACAATTGTAGATTAATATTGTTGAGTGGTGTTGACAGGCAGCAGACATACCATGTATTACAGTTTTAGAATGCATTTTGTACGTTTGAGAGTATGTATCATATGTAACAACACTAATAGCATGTTGATCTTGACCTTTTGCCTTCCTCTTTCAGGTATAGTTGCATGTGCCAGGGGATGTCAGTGTTTGCAGTTAGTGTTCCATATGTACATGTTGACTACCCACAGGTCAGTATGACAATACCTGCATGCACTTTGTAGCTTCCACATCACAGTTATATTGTCCCATGTTTCAATTATGTTTACTGTTGTAATGATCCAAGGCCATGATAACTGTGTAGTAAGCTACTGTGTTCAGACCCATCACATCCATAGTGGGTGACATCACAGGTATAGTTACCTGGAGTGGGGAGGAAGTAAAAGAGTGGTATGGTGGATGACAAGGGTAAAGTAGTAGCTTCTCATTGGGAAGCAGTAATACCTACTGCCATGACAGCATGCAAACACAGACACACCCACACACTCAGGGTTTCACAGACACAGTAGCACACACTCTGAGACACACACACAGTTGCCAGTGTGTGGATGAGAACCCCTGCCTATGTGCACATCATCATTATAGTATTACACAATTACAATACGCGTCACAGAGATTACAGATGTACAGGTAGTCGGAATGGCCTAAGATCGAGGACATCGAAAGGGATACTACAGTGCAGTGAGTGTATGTGGGGAGGGGGGGGTCCATCAGTACGCTATGTAACAACAGGTCACACCCCAGGGTGTACATGTTAACAGGCGGTTAGAATGCCTGTCTACGATTGATGATATCAACAGGGATGCTAGATTACTTTGAGTGGATGGGGGGAGGGGCATTAACATTTCACTATGGCAAAATACAGCCTCATTCCAGGGACCGGACAGCCATACACATGGACAGCCATACACACACACATGCACACACACACACACACACACACACACACACACACACACACACACACACACACACACACACACACGCATACACACACACACACACACACACACACACACACACACTGTGGCATTCACAAAGATATACACCTATGTCACACACATACAGACACTTTACATGTGTGAGGTTCAACCACCTGCCTATGCCTTTCTTTCTACACTTCACTCTGTACTGGTGTCAACAACAGTGTTCAGGAGGGTGAAAACATGTGGGATGTATTCCCAACCATACGTGACATATATGGACACACACACCTACATGTGCAAGTACTGTGAATCAAACACCTGCTTATCTCATGATAGGTATTACAGAAGTACAGCACTATCACATTTGTTACAAAGCTTACTGACTCTTTCCTTTGCCAACTGTGCTGATATATGCACAATATATGCACAGGGGAGGTATTACTGTTACAGGTGTCATGAGGTTTGCCTTCAGTGTCACACTTACTGCATTCTACATTGTCTGTCTTCCACTTGAACTAACAAAACCTGATCATAGCAGTTACACAGGTTATTGTAGGAATGGTTGTAGCACACCAGTGAGCTGTCCTCAGTAATCATTCATCAGCAAAGAAGCCCCACCACTTAGTAGTCATGTCCAAACATCTGTCCATACTTCATGTACGGCTTACTGTACTTAGAGCATATCACCATATACAGTTGTCAATGTTGAGGCTGTATTGCAATAGCATGATCTACTAAGACAACAGTCACCTTCAGACATCAGACACTGCACACACATTGAATTTACACAAACATCAATACATTTACACATATGCAGTCTACATCAGTAAGTGCACTTGCAGGTCAAGAGGATACATTCCACACCTTCCCCACGCCATGTGTGAAACATAACCGAGCATTGCACCATAATGGATGTTGTATTTGTGTACTGGTAGGAGACCACCACCTTCATTGAGTAGCCTAGTGTACATATATGACAACAGCACATATCAGCGAGACACACACAGCATTATTCCGTGTCATGCTCCTACAAACTGTTACTTGACAGTGCCATGGTGAAGCCAGGGCACTGTAATGGTCAAAAGTGAGCACATCATATTTGCCACACATACCTCATGTTTACTGGAAGAGTGCCGGCAATGTGCTCTGTTAGAGCTAGGCAGTACACTCATTTAAGCATGTGCGAGGTCTGTGGTTTGTAAACATCTCACCCCAGCACGTACTGGCTATTGTGGTACTAAGGATAATGTCCAGACAGCACACAGCATGCATGGCTTGCAATTGTTGACATGGGGTATATGTAGGAGCTGTGGCCACACATGGCTGTATATGTCATGAACATATCACTTGTGACTACTCAGGAACATACAGAGCAAAGCTGGATTTCCCTGAGTCTGTCATTACAGGCCTTGTGTAGGTCTCCTGATCCTGTTATTTTGGTATGTTTGTAGGCATTGCATTAGGTGGACATCTCTAATGACATACATGCCACATGAGGTGTTGTATGATATGATAGATTTCATGGGTGACCAGTAGAGAGGGAATATTACATCTGCTAACATAGATATCAAACCTTATGTACTGTTAGCATGCTATCTGCCATGTGCATGTGTGTAATGACTGTAGCCACTGGTAAGTAGAAAGAATAACAAAAGCTATGGTAGTGTCATTTATGTTGTATGAGTGTGGGATGTACATATCCAGGGCAGGTATAGTTAGGTCATATCCAACCATGAGGGTGTTGTTTACTGGTGTACAGCCGACCGTGTTAATACTGACAACATCCAAGGGACCCTGGTATGTGTGCAACTGAGCTGGTTATAAACAGTGGTATTATTGCATTGTAGGCCTAGGTTATAGTCCACCAATCCAGGGTTATCTGGTGGTCTACCATACTATATCATACCATATATGGATGTGTGTTGGTAGTCTGGGGACAAGGTGGTGGATGTATATGAGGATACAACCTAGAATACAGCATTTGCCACTGTCACCTGTACCTGACTCATCTGTGATGAGTTATGTCAGAGTAGTGGACTTTACATGTGAGTAGCCTTTATGAATATGTGGACACCACCACCTGGAATGGTCCATACCACTGTTATGGCCCACATGTCTGGATCTGAGTTATATGGTTGTAGTGCAATTGTGCACTACAGAGCCTTCAGCCAGGTGTTCCTCACTGCATAGATGTCAGTAGTCCCCATTGTAGGTTCTACATTGAGCAAATGGATTACTTTAGCCACACATCTAGCACTGGTTAACATAAGCATCCAATGCAATTGTCTTGTAGGTGTCAGGGTGTTACTTCTGGGTGTAGGACATTTGCGTTGGAATGCGGCTATATGGGTAAATGTGACCTAGGTATTATCCACACACATGTGAAACATGGATGCATGTGCTCTGTGTTGAAGGCTTGTCGTTTAGTCATGACAGCCTGGAATGACAGACACTGGACAACCTCATAATAACAGCAGGACACTGGCTCATTGTTTTGGTCTAGCAGTTGCCACTCGCACCACAACATCACTGCAAGTGGCAGTAATGTGCTTGGTAGCAAATGCCTCATGTAAGGTGACGGACAGCAGCTGAAATTGTGTATATGACCAATGTGAGATATACTTAGAGTAGCAGTCCTGCTAATAATGCCAACAACTAACACAGCCGGGAGAGGTCTTATGACACCTGCACCTCAGTACCATTGCTCAATGTGGCTCACACATTATGCTTGCACATACCACTGTTCCACGTATAATGCCACTGTCCACAACCTGCTATCAATGTATGCCTTTCAGGGTAGCAAGGTGTGTGACACATGCTGTAGGTAGCATCTGCCTGTGTGTCCCAGGTAACCTATTGTCTGTCACGTCCACACATGAATGAATGTGTATACTTAACATATATATGTGTTATTTTCAAAATATACAAAAAGTATGTTTTATCCTCCAGACAAAATTAATTGCTAGCCCTTGTTTAATTTCTATTTTTAAGTAAAGCACTCCATCACAGACGCTAGTTTGCCCCTCCCCATACTGTACTTCCTAACAGCAGTCTCCCTTTGCAAGCTGTTTCAACTATTTGAAAGCCCTGCTGTTTTTCTAGTATTACTAAACCCTTTCTCCTGTAACTTGTGGTCTTTCTAAATCCCACATACTCCTGGTTACAAGTGTTTATTTTATTTCAAAAGAAAGGTATGCAAAACAAGTAAGTCCAAAGTACCTACTGATTTTCTTATTGTTTCAGAACATTAGCTGCCCCCGCAATTCTGTACATCTAACTGCAATCTGTCTTTAGATGCTGTACTATTTGTATGCTTTGCTGTTTCTCTACTTCTACTAAACCTTTTCTTTTATAAATTCTTGTCTTCCTAATTTCCACATAACTCCTTGGTAAAATTGGCTTATTTTATTTCAATAAGACATGCATGCAAAACAAACAAGTCAGAGTAACTACTGCCTTTTCTTATTGTTTCTGTAGAATTGCATATCTGTGAAATCAGGGCCAGCCCTTTTCATCATACTATTGCTAGCCACCACTTTTCTGGTCTATTCTGTTCCTCCCCCTCCCCACAAGAACAATTGCAGCCTAATCAGGGCCAGCCCTTTTCATTATAACCTATAAACCTACTGATAGTCTTCCTTCATCTGTTGCCCGCTACGCTCCTCTCCCTTCCCCCAATTACCACCCACCCCCAGTGGTCCTACCTTTATTACAAACAGTAACCCCTCCCATCCTTCAACCTATAACATCACCACACCTATACTTCCTCCTACAACTTCTCACTACTATCCCTCCTACTCAGCTAATATGTACAAGCACACCATACCTATAGTCACTGCATGCACACTCCTTGCATACATCACATCTTACCAAACCACCACCATTCCTGCACTCAACCACTACCACTGTACCACCACACACACCACCACTCATATCCCACCTCTCCTCTACTACTCTCTCATCAGGTCAACAACCTTCCCAATACACCCTCTATATAGACTACAGACCACAATACCTAAACTAAAAACGACCCCACAACCTAACATAACCCTACCACCATACCTATTGCCCACATAACACAATCAAAAAATTCCCTTATAAGCAAGCATATACAGAAATTGATAAAACTAATACTCTCATCCATATCCAACCTAGCACTCAGTGGAGACATCCATCCTAATCCTGGTCCCTCTATCTCCAACCCCTCCCCTCATAATCAGAGTACAAACTACATCTCCCAAATCATAGCCAATAGAAAGCCAACCAACCTCCTTCTGATAAGCCTAAATATTAGAAGTATATGCAACAAGGTGCATGAATTCAATGCCACCCTTGACTTCTACTTCCCTAATGTAGTGATCCTTACAGAAACATGGTTAAAACCACACATTACTAATGAGCAAATCCTCCCTACCAGTTACAATATACTAAGAGTAGACCGACTAAGCAAAAAAGGAGTTGGTATAGCTATAATATTTAAGCAGCATCTAGACATCCAGATCTTAAAGTTAGCAGCTCCCCAAATAGGTAAGGAAGAAATAATATATGCCAACCTTAAAATAAACCAAAATATAACCCTAAACATAATAGGTTGCTACTTCACACCTGGCCACAACATTCCTAAACTTGAAAACCTCCTCAGCTTGACTACCCACCACCTACCCCAAGAAACTTTAATTCTAGGAGACTTCAACACTGACTGGCAATCCTGCTCTAGCAACCACCCAACCCATCATGTAAATCTTCATGGCTTCACCCAACTAGTCCAGTCACCTACTAGGATAAATAATTCCAACAAACACACTACCCTTGATTGGATACTAGTCAATAAGAGCCCCCAGTCATATATAGCAGGCTGCTTATTTGACAGCCTCAGTGAAACTCCCCAACTTTCTTACTAAGAAAACACCTTTATAAAGCAAAACCCATAATCTACCATCAAATACACAAAAAAAACTAACTTCAACCCTCTCTCATTCAGCTCATCCCTAAAAGACTGTAACTGGTAATTTCTAAAATACCTCAAACTAGATGACGCAGTTGACTACTTTAATAAAACATTCCAAAGCATCCTTAATTACCACACCCCCATAAGACGTTCCCGAACTACAGTCCAACAATCCCCATGGCTACAAAAAAACACGAAGTCTGAAATGAAAAACAGGGATAAAGCACTGGACAACTGGCGCAAAACCAAAACCCCCTCTACTAGGCAAAAATTCCTAGAAGTACGCAATAGAACCAAAAAGCTTATAAAACAGGACAAAATCCAATACTACCAGTCTGCCCTTACCTCCTCCCAACATAATGCCAAACAGTTCTGGTCCTCAATAAACTCCATCCTCCACCCAGGTAAAGTAAGTACACCCACTCCTAACTTAACTCATTCCTCCGAAAATATTGCTACCTCTTTCAACAATCACTTCACACAAACCGTACTATCACTAGCTAGACAACACAATCCCCCCCCATAAACCCACACCATCAACTAGAACTAACAATCTTCCAACTAGCTTCTCTTTCTCTCCTGGTCCTTCCTCCAAAATAAAACAACTACTAACTAAACTTAAAACTACCACATTAGCAGCAGACAACCTCCCAGGTGAATACATTCAACTTTCATCTGATGCTCTAGCCTACCCCGTATCACTCTTGATTAACAGATCTCTGTCAGAAAGTTAGGTTCCTACATTGTGAAAAGTCTCACACATAATTCCCCTACACAAAGGAGGCCCCTCCACAGATCTAACCAGTTACCATCCCATAGGTATTCTCTCGCCACTCCAAAATACTAGAGAGATGCATTCATTCTCAAGTCTCAGATCACCTCCTTCCTAACAACCTCTTCTCCAGCATACAACACGGTTTCTGACCTAACCATAGCATCACCACCGCCTTACTCTCTTTCTCTAACACTATCCTACAAAATAAAAATGCAGGTTATCTCTCCTCAGCTACCTTCCTAGACCTCTATAAAGCTTTCGATATGGTCCCTCACAAACAACTCATCTCTCTTCTCAATAACCTATCCTTCTCTCAACCAGTCATCAACTGGTTTCAGAGTTACCTATCTGACTGCCAACAAGCAGTTGTTTGGCAGGACAACCTATCCCCCCAACTACCAGTCTCCATAGGAGTTCCCCAAGGGTCCATCCTGGGACCCCTACTCTTCTCTATTTTCACCAATAATCTAGCCTCAGCCACAACACATGGCACACTCGTACAATACGCAGATGACTCAACCATCATCTGCACAGCCCACTCCCTACCAGAACTGCAAAAAGTTACACAGGAAGCATTTTCTTCTATTGAAACTTGGTTATTCGAATCCCAACTAATACTCAACCCAAACAAAACAAAATTACTAATCTTCCAACCCACCAAACATACCCTAGACAGCTCTCACTTTAACATCACAGCAAAAGACAACACCACCATACAGCCTACAGAACACACCAAATTACTAGGACTAGAAATAGACAATAAACTGAACTTTGACATTCACATTTCCATGACCATTAAAAAAGTGCACAAAAAACTAGGAGCATTATATAGAAATTTGCAACTACTAACCAAAGCAGCTAAAATTTCGGTAGCAAATTCTCATCTTCTCTGTACCCTACTCTATGCCTCTCCAACATTTACTAACCTTAGACAATGCAATCTAAATAAGCTCAAAACCTGCTACAACAAAATCGCCAAATCCGCCACAGGGGCTTCCTACCGTACTCACCACTGTCTCTCACTAGCAGAACTGGGCTGCTAGAGCTCCCTCACCTCCTTCAATGGTACCAACTCACACTCGCCTACAAATTAATAAACCAACCACTAAAAGTCCCATCCCTCCAGAATTTACTCAAACCCTACATAACCACGAGACCATTAAGATCCAGCCACAAAAAACTCCTACAGGTCACAAGAACCATTAACTCTGTTGGAGAAGCATTATTCTCCTGCACTATAGCCAAACTCTGGAACTCCCTCCCATCCTCAATTACCTCTGTAACTTCTTGCACCCACTTTAAATCCTTACTAAAATCACACTTCAAAACTTGCCAGATATGCCCTTGCAACCCCCCCTCTAATACGATCCACTCCCCCCCACCCACTACCTCTCTTAGCCCCCTATCAACAACCTACTCTTAGCAAGCTTGGCTACACATGTTCCCAGCTACCTACCACATAATACTAACTTCTTGTAGCAACAACTGCTAATGGCTGTTATGTACCTCAAAAACAGATTGTATCAATTGTTCACTGATGAATCTGAACTACATTTTAACCATGTTTAGTATATGTCACCATATTTTAAAATTGCACTATGCTCTACAGCTGTTTTACATCTGTTTTCTTCTTGTCTTGCGTCCTTAACTGGACTAATGTCTATATTTAAATGCTATTTTTTTTAACTGTATAATGCAAATAATACTTAATGTGGAGATTTCTCCCCGGGCCTCCGCTGAAAACAAACCTGTGTCTAGTCAGACTCTCCCGGTCAACAAATGTAAATAAATAAATATGTCAGTACTTCATGTACATGTATACATGTGTATCACACAGCACAGACACAGATATATAATTTACGAGCCACATACAGGTAGCAGGTAGTAAACCAGTATGATGTGGATATATACTGACAGGTAAGATGTACATAGCTGTAAACCTGTGTGTTTACAATAGGAGTTCTTTACAATGTGTTCTGTACATGTAAGTGTATGAGCATGTACACTTTGGCCTTCTGTGGTTAGAATTGGAGTGCATCCCAAACAGCCCTGTGCTACTAAGTGTATGAGCGTATCCACTGCCACCTTCTGTAATTTGAATCAGTGCATCCAACAAGCCCTTTGTTACTAAGTGTATGAGCATGCCAAGTATAGCCTTGTGTAGTTGTAATCATTGTGCATCCCAAACAGCCCTGCACTACTAAGTGTATGAGCATGCCCACTGTAACCCTGTATAGTGATAGTAATTGTCCATTCCACAGATGGTCATAATCAAGTTCAGGTTCCTGTTGTGCTACAACTATACCTCTCAAGCCTACCTGCAGATGATGTGTCTTGTTTATGCATAAAGGTTGCAATGGACACCTACTTTAAACACACAGGTTTACAGCTATGTACTTTGTGACTGTCAGTCTCCCTGTTGTTGTCCTCAATCTTAGAAGGGCATTCTGACTGCGTTGTAATGAGTAATCGCTGTGGCGCATCTCGTAACTGCGTAGTACTGTAATAGTGATCTGTAGATAGGCAGGAGTTCTGATCCCACCACTAGCAACTGTGTGTGTGTGTGTGTGTGTGTGTGTGTGTGTGTGTGTGTGTGTGTGTGTGTGTGTGTGTGTGTGTGTGAGTGTGTGTGTATCAACAAATGCCTGAGTGTGTGTATCACCAAATGACTAAGTGTGGTTGTGTGTGTATTTGTGTCTGCATCCTGTCATGTCAGCAGGTTTTGCTGCATTCCAAAGAGATACCACCTTTTGCACTGGCCTTTATCCTTGTCAGCAGCTAAACCTCTCTCTTCACCCCTCCCCACTGCAAGTAATCAGTCCTGTGATTTCACGCACCTCAGAAGTGGAATCAGAGTAAGTGTAATTGTATGTATTCTGTGGCACATACCCCAACTGCATACCACTGTACTAGTTACCTTTACATAGGCAAGACTTGTATGCACAATACTGGCAAGTGTGTGCGTGTTTGTGTGTGTGACTACCCTGTAGCCAGTTATACACATGTGTAATGTCTTTTAGCACACCATGGTAGACTTCTGTGGTGACCGGTGTCTATAAAGTATTACATAGTTAGGAATGGTAAAGAATACACAGTCAAGGATGACTACAGTTGGGTATGTTATTTTCCTGTGCCACTGTCGAGCAGTGACACAGAAGTGGTCGCTGGGGTGTAAGTCCATACCCATCATTCTCCCACCCTAACTGCACAATCCCCGGGGTAGATTACATTAGCCATTATTCCCCATCCCAAACTCCACATACACAACAACCATCCTTTCTCTGGTGAACTGCTTAAGATTTAAATGTTATAACACAAGAGATGCCTCTGTTTTTTGTACACGTCAGTTCCTTTGGAACCCTTCTGTGTTACAAAGGGTGTTCAGACGTGTATGTGTATATATATATATATATATATATATATATATATATATATATATATATATATATATAGATATATATATATATATATATATATATATATATATGTATATATATATATATATATATATATATATATATATATATATATACATATATATATATATGGCTATAGCTGTGTCTGTGTGTGTATATATATATATATATATATATCTATATATATATATATATATATATATGTATATATATATATATATATATATATATATATATATGTGTGTGTGTGTGTGTGTGTGTGTGTGTGTGTGTGTGTGTGTGTGTGTGTGTGTGTGTGTACACATCCCGTATGTGCATATATATATATATATATATATATATATATATATATATATATATATATATATATATATATAATATATATATATATATATATATATATATATATATATATAATACATATATATATATATATATATATATATATATATATATATATGTAGTTATGACAGTTGTGCAGATGTAGACTTGTCTTTTTTGTTTCACAGAGTACAGTACATAGGTTCATAGGTTCATAAGTTCATACTAGGCTATCTGCCCTGGGGCATTTATAAGCCTAGCCCGATTGTGTTTGGCTTACGCCAACCCTTGATTTGAGTATACTGTGCCCTTTTTAAAATTTAGTTTACTGTGCCTATGTCTAATAGTGACATGGAAGTAATCCCAGGGACAAATCTACGATCCCCCATCCACTCATCAAGATTCTTCTTGAAGAGAGTCAGTGAGGTGCTCTGCCTAACATGAATTGGAATTCTATTCCAGAGCGAAGGGTGCCTCTGGGTTATGAATCTGTCCCTCCAGCATGTTCTATTTATTTCTGTGCTGAGGTTCAAGTCCCTCGAGCGCGTGGCTCTAAGGGATTTAGATTTACTGAGGTGGAGCATGTCCATTAATTCTGGGTTGGACATAGCTTTATATGTCAGGCATAGATCGCCTCGAAGTAGGCGGTATGCAACTGAGTAGAGCTGGAGTTTTTTTAACTGAGCAACATATGGCATCTGTTTGAGTCCCTTGATCCTCCTGGTGAGGTACTTTTGGGGTCTTTCTAATTGCTGCAGGTGTCGGGTAAGGTACATCCCAAAGGGAGCATTGTATTCTATGATGGGCCTGATGAGGGATGAATAAAGGCACGATTACCTCTCTTGATCTAGATGTGAATCCTTTCATGATGAGGTGGGCTATGTAGAAGGTCTTTCTAACCACTTTGGCAATGTGGTTGTCAAAGGAGAGATTGCTATCAACTTGGGTCCCCAGATCCTAATTACTTTCTCTGTACTTAATGGGTTACCACCTATGTGGTAATTTGTGGGCACATTGTTTTGCCAAAGGGTATGACTATACACTTTTTGGCATTTAGCTTTAGACCATGGCTCTGGCACCAGTTATCCGTCTCTGCCAGACCTTTTTGAAGGATGTTTGTGTCAGCTGGAGAGTCGATTATGGCGCCCAGTTTGCAGTCATCTGCGAACTTGGTGAGCCATAGTCCTCCCACGTTGGCCTGTACCTCAGAAAAGTAAATACCGAACAAGAGAGGTCCCAGGACAGAACCTTGTGGGATGCCACTTGTGGCCGGTTTCGAGTCTGACATGGCTCCAGCAACTCTGACTCTGTGGGTTCTGTCTTTGAGCCAGTTTGTGACCCATCTTGTGACATAGGGATTTATATTTAGGCTGGATAGCTTATCTATGATGCCCGAGTGGGATATTGTGTCAAATGCCTTTGCGAGGTCCAGATAGGCTGTGTGGACTACCTTCCCTTCATCTATGGCCTTGGTGACTGTTTCAAAGAAGTCGACCAGGTTCAAAAGGCAGGATCTGCCCTTGACGAAGCCAAATTGAGTAGGATCTAGTGTCTGTAGGTCCCCAATGTCTTTGTTTATGAGTTCCATGATGATCCTCTCCATAGCCTTGCAGACTAGGCTAGTCAGGCTTATGGGGCGATAGTTTCCAGGGTCCGCAGAGGCGCCACCTTTGTGGAGTGGGACCACTGTTGCTGTACGCCATTCTTTGGGCACATATCCTGTAGTGAGACTGAGATTGTGCAGCAGTTTTACTTGAGGGATTAGTTCTTCTTGGAGTTCATGTAAGATGCAACCCGGGATGCCATCTGGTCCCATGGAAGCAGTATTTTTTGCTTTGGAGAGGGCGGCCTTCACCTGAGCATCAGAGATGTTTGGGAGGCTGCACTCTGCCGGGATAGATACTTGCTCTTTTGGGGGTGGAGAAGTTTGCACTGAACCTGTCTGCCAGGATATTGGCGATGTCTGTGGGTTCAGTGTATTTTCTGTCATTTAGAATCAACTCAGAACAAGTCTGGGAGTTGCATCCCAGGTTCCTAACATAACTGAAAAAAGCCTTATGATTGTCTTTAGTGCCCTGTGCAATTTTTCTCTCGAAGCTGGCCTTGGAGGATTTTATGAGGGATCGTAATTTTTTGCTAGTACTGATCAGAGATGCCTTCTGTTTTAGGGATTTTGCTCTATCATGTAGTAGCTTCCTCCTTCTGTTGTACAGTTTATTTATGGCTGGGGTCCACCAGACTGGACGCCTGCCTTTGGATGATTAGGTCTTGATTTTGTTTAGGATAGCATGATCCATGCATTCCTGGAGATGTCCGTAGAATGCATTTATATAGGATTCTGCAGTTTGGGCCGTAGTTTCCACTGGCCCTGGGGCCTTGAAGGATTCCACTTCGGTTTTGAGAAGTGTGAAGTTCACTTTTGAGAAGTTTTTCATTGTGGTTTTCTGGGCTGGGGGTGGGGTCGGGATGTGGATATCCAGTGAAATTAATTTATGGTCTGATCTTACCAATGAGGGATATACTTCTGGTATGGAGCATAGAGTCCCCATGTTGGTAATGATCAGGTCTAGTATGTTTTCCCTTCTTGTGGGAGTGGTGACTAGTTGTTCCATAGCATTTGAGTTTATAAATTCCAGGAACCTTTGGGCTAAGGTGCTGGGGCTTGAGTAATGCTCCCAGTCTATGTTTGGGTAGTTGAAGTCACCCAATATAATGGTGTTCGGAGAGATCTTCATGTTCTCCAATGTTTTCAGCAAAGCCGAGTGGGATTCCTGACTTTGAGAGGGTAGTCTGTAGGATGCTATAAACTGAAAAGCAGTCTTACCCACTGTCAGTTGCACATGGCTGGTCTCCGATACTTTGTGCAATGCCACTAACCTGGAGGTGTGAATATCCTTGATAAATATGGAAACTCCCCCTCCTTTTGTGGTTCGGTCTGGGTTTTGGGGCCGAAAAGCATGATATGAGGTATAACCTGGTAGTGCTGGGGTGCTCTCTGGAGCCTTGAACCAGGTTTCTGTCACTGTACAGATGTCGATGTTCTCCATACTGAGGAGAGCTTCGAGTGCATGCATCTTGAGGTTAAGACTTCTGGCGTTTAGCAGCATTACCCTTAGTTTCTTGTTCCTTATACTGTCTATGGAGGTGGGTTTGACTTTTGAGCCTTGCCTAAAAAAGGCACTATGGGGGTGGCAAGAGCCTTTGCCAATATCCGAAAGCCCAGGGGTGACAGGTGCAAGCCGTCCTTAGCGAAGCAACGTGGCTTGTCGAGCATGTCATCCCAGGCTGACAGACACTGGATCCCCTTTGAATGACACCAAAATTTTAGCCAATTGTTAAAATCGATCATTTTGTCTTTATACTGTGGCATCATTCTAGGTGAGGGTAAGATGCTGCTCAAGGTCAGGGTCATACCGGCCTGGGCTACATGATCAGAGAGCTCCTCTATGTCTCTTTTCATGTAGTCGAGGGAGGTACGTCTCATGTCATTCACGCCAGCATGTACAATGACTGAGTCATATTTGTATTCGCTTTGGAGTGACCTGAGTGCGTGAGTTATATGGCGGATCCTAGCGCCCGACAGGCAGCTCACTGTGACCTTCTCTTTATTCAGCCTGGTGAGTGGGACATCAGTGTGTCTGACAATAGAGTCACCTATTACAAGAGTATCAGGTGTGTTATTCAGCCTTAAGGGCTGTGACTGCTTGGCACACTGACTTTGTGTGCTATGTGTTGTACGTGTTTTGTTTTGGGGTAGCGTTTGCTTGGATGTCTGCTTTGGAGGTCTCTGTTGCTTAGGTAGATTTTTATTTAGAGCCTCCGAGTATGTTTTTGTGTTTTTATGTGTTTGGTTCGCTGTTGTGGTGGGACTATGTGATACTGGAATTGTGTTGTGTGAGGTTACCTTCTCCTCCTGACTGGTTACACCAGTTTTGAGAAGAGAGAGCTCAGCCTCCAATTTGGCTATATGGTTGCATCTCTCACATATATTTGAACCTGTTTGGAGGAGGAGAGGGTTGTCCGTGTACATGAGACAGTTGTAACATTGCCTCAAAATTCCCAGGTTCACCAGCTGGACTGGTGAGGAAACCATTGACTGACCTTTGGACATGCTAGAGTAATATAGGGAACTGAATTAAAACAGACCAATAGGGGACAAGGTAATCGTAGAGAGTATAAGAGTAGGTAGTGCTTATGGTTTATTAGTGCTAACTTGTAAGATTACTTATTTGGACCAGTGAGGGGCCTTAGAATGAGAATATGGTGTTTAATTTGAGAGATAGAGCAGTTCTAAGGGAAAAAGTGAAGAGCAGACTTTGTGGAGCCAGGAATAGTTTAAACCCAATTAGGTGGTGCTGCCCGATGTTGCGCTATGCGCAAAAACGTGCAAAAGAGGGTTTTAAGAGAAGAGATCAAGGAGTTTGGAATTGACTCAAAATGGCCAATAAAACTACAGTTTCAAGGCAGTAACCACTCCCACAGGGGCAGGCAGGCTGCTCAATGTTTATCACTGCCACTGATGAACACAGAGACTTCCCTTTAGCCCAAGCAAACAATGGCCTCCAAGAAACTTACAAACAGTTCAGAACAGCAAATCTGTAACTGAACTTTTTTAAATCTCAGAAAAGTGGGAAAAAAGCAAGATTTTTGTTTTTTGTTTTTAAGGAAAGCAGAGGTTCACAAGTATCAACAAGTTAGAACAGTACAGTAAATGACCCCACACTTGAGTGCTAGGCCAGAGACAGATAAATGCAAGTTTTAAGAAAAAAAACGATTTTAAAAATAAGTGCAGGCAGGAAATTCAGTAATCAGCTCTAGGTTGTGTTCTCAATACAGTTACCAACACAGAAATCAAGTTTAACAAGCCAGAAAATGCTCAAAAGTAGGCGGCAATGCAAAAAAACTTAACAAATAATCTGAAGCAAAATACTTAAAATCTCAAAAGTGGCTCCTTTCTTCTCTCAGCGTTTTCTCCTCTTGGTGGGTGCTTCACCAACAGCCAACAAGTCCGGAAAGAAGCCAAAACCATGAGGCAATTGGGTTTTAAGAGAGGGAGATCAAGGAGTTTGGAATTGACCCAAAATGGCCAATAAAACAGTGCAGTAAATGACCCCACACTTGAGTGCTAGGCCAGAGACAGATAAATGCAAGTTTTAAGAAAAAAAAACGATTTTAAAAATAAGTGCAGGCAGGAAATTCAGTAATCAGCTCTAGGTTGTGTTCTCAATGCAGTTACCAACACAGAAATCAAGTTTAACAAGCCAGAAAATGCTCAAAAGTAGGCGGCAATGCAGAAAAACTTAACAAATAATCTGAAGCAAAATACTTAAAATCTCAAAAGTGGCTCCTTTCTTCTCTCAGCATTTTCTCATCTTGGTGGGTGCTTCACCAACAGCCAACAAGTCCGAAAAGACTCCAAAACCATGAGGCAATTGGGTTTTAAGAGAGGGAGATCAAGGAGTTTGGAATTGACCCAAAATGGCCAATAAAACTACAGTTTCAAGACAGTAACCACTCCCACAGGGGCAGGCAGGCTGCTCAATGTTTATCACTGTCACTGATGAACACAGAGACTTCCCTTTAGCCCAAGCAAACAATGGCCTCCAAGAAACTTACAAACAGTTCAGAACAGCAAATCTGTAACTGAACTTTTTTAAATCTCAGAAAAGTGGGAAAAAAGCAAGATTTTTTTGTTTTTTTTAAGGAAAGCAGAGGTTCACAAGTATCAACAAGTTAGAACAGTGCAGTAAATGACCCCACACTTGAGTGCTAGGCCAGAGACAGATAAATGCAAGTTTTAAGAAAAAAAACGATTTTAAAAATAAGTGCAGGCAGGAAATTCAGTAATCAAGGGTACTGTACATATTTACACAAAGTGACTGTCCCATTTGTTTTCAGTACTGTGGAATACCTGTAGGAAGATGTGCATTATAGACTCCATGCAACATGTATGTAACCCAGATGGCTTAGTGGTATGTCCAGTGACCTCAGTGTACATGGTCTAGGGTTCAAGACCTGCAAGCCTTGTTGGTACTGTCAATTAGGACTGCATAAGGCAGTTGTAAGCAGGTGTAAATGTGTTTTCGTGACAGTAAGCAGCGGGTACACGCAGGTAACAAACATGTACAACTCGCAGTACACTTGAAATGCTGTTCTTTGGCAATCCTGCTGATGTCACCCACCTACAAATACACCTCTGGGACTGCTGTAACCCAGTAATCTCCATGGCACATGCTGTAACTGCATAATGCTGAAGTGTGTTAAATTAGTTTGGTAGGTGTCCTAATCCCAGACAGACCAACTGTGTGCATGCCTATCTGCCTGCCTGTGAAAGAAACAATGCTTTTTAGAGTATGCACACTCTTTACAATTCACATACTCACCTTTGGCAATACTGCTGATGTCACCTACCTAGAAATACACCTCTGGGACTACTGTAACCCAGTATTCTCCATAGCAAGTGCTGTAACTGCATATTGCTGTAATGTGATAAACTAGTTAGGTAGGGGTTCTATTCCAAGAAAGGCCAACTGTGCATGTCTTTCTGCCCGAGAAAGTAACAATGCTTTTTAGAGTATGCACACTCTTTACAATTCACATAACCACCTTTGGCATTCCTGCTGATGACACCCACATAGAAATACACCTCTGGGACTGCTGTAATCCATTATTCTCTGTAGCGAGTGCTTACTGCGTATTGCTGTAGTGTGATAAACTAGTTAGGTAGGGGTTCTATTCCAAGAAAGGCCATCTGTGTATGTCTTTCTGCCTGAGAAAGTAACAATGCTTTTTAGAGTATGCACACTCTTTACAATTCACACAACCACCTTTGGCAATCCTGCTGATGTCACCCACCTAGAAATACACCTCTGGGACTTCTGTAACCCAGTAATCTCTGTAGCATGTGCTGTAATTGCATAATGCTGTAGTGTGATAAACTAGATAGGTAGGGATTCTATTCCAAGACAGGCCAACTGTGTGGGTGTGTGTCTATCTGCCTGAGAAAGGACCAATGCTTTTTAGAGTATGCACACTCTTTACAATTCACATAACCACCTTTGGCAATCCTGCTGTTGTCACCCACCTAGTAATACACCTCTGGAACTGCTGTAACCCAGTAATTTCCGTAGCGTGTGCTGTAACTGCATAATGCTGTAGTGTGACAAACTAGTTAAGTAGGGGTTCTAGTCCAAGACATGGCAAGTGTGTGTGTGTGTGTGTGTGTGTGTGTGTGTGTGTGTGTGTGTGTGTGTGTGTGTGTGTGTTTGACAGTCAGAGCCTGTGTGGAAGTGGCTGTGAGTGTTTAACCACTGGACATGTTGGGGAGTGGATTTTGTAGTTTTTTTATATGGTATCCGTATTATATGTCACAATATTCACCTCACGAGGAGTACAGATGTCAATCAGCCAAGGGACTGTGTTGGCAAGCCATACCCCTACATCTGGCAAAAGGCTTGGTGAACAAAGTATGCAACCCTAATATTACCCATAATACGTTCTGAACCCATGTGTCATACACAAACACACTTGCCTAGAATATCCTGCTATGTTGCTAGTACCCTGAACATTGATGACAGGTAGTAGGCATGGTGTAATTGCAGTGGGCTGCAGAGGTCATGGCACCCTGTTCAGCAGTACAATAGGCACATAATTGCGTACAATGTGCCTTCGCTATGTTCCCCACTGGATGCCTGCAACATATGTGGTGCCATCAAATGTGATCCACAGAAGCTGTACAATGCCTTACACATGTGCCCTGTATGGACTGAATTCACTGACACCAGGGAATACCTGTATCATGCTATCAATGCAGGTGTAGGGTCAACCTGCTGTCTATAAGCAGGTCCTGCCACACCAGGCCAGTATTGGCATATCTGAGGATAACAGTCTGTGTGCACAACATGTGCCGGCCAAACC
The DNA here is from genome assembly GCF_019279795.1 of Protopterus annectens. Classification (NCBI taxonomy): domain Eukaryota; kingdom Metazoa; phylum Chordata; order Ceratodontiformes; family Protopteridae; genus Protopterus; species Protopterus annectens. Next base: position 1,198,786,455 of record NC_056741.1, read on the forward strand.
AGGTACACTTGTACATGTCACTGTACATTATTGTGGGACATGCACATCCTTGGCAATGTCCATGTCAAGGACTATCAAACACAGACATGGCATGCATTGCAAAGCAATGGCCATATACAATGTTAACCAGGATGTCAGGACAGTTCATACAATACCCATCTGTGTGGGACATTGCAGACACTACACCCCTGTACCACACTGCACACCATTGTCGGGTGGTGTGATACCAAGGATTACCCCTCACCTAGCCTTGTACAGCCATCTTGCACAGCCAACCACTACACACCCATGAAGCAATGCACACATGCATGTTAGTACTGGCACCTTGTATCTGCATGTCGGGTATGATGCTCCCAACCACAGTCACACCCAGTATAACTCCCATTGGCATACTGACTGATGTCAGACATGTTCACATGCCCTAGCCCATAAAACCTCCGGACATCCCCTGTAGTGCATGTAGTACCTGTGCATTACTGCAGTGTGGCAAACTAAGTAGTTAGGAAGTGTATTTGTGGGCCTGGCAAAGTGTGTCAATGTGAGTCCATTAGAGAGTGTGGTTGTATTGACAATGACATCCGTTCATGTGGATAGCCATGTGTGCTACACCTAAAGTATGTCTACTATATCTCTGTTGCAGATGTCGCTCACCAGCACACATATATGTTCTTACAGCACACCAACATGCCAGCTTTATGACCCATGGATTAACTGCATGCACTTGTAATAGTAATGACTAGTCAGTCAGGGGATTGAACCCCTGTACTGGTAGGTGTGTAACAGACAATGCTTAGGTTTTAGTCTCCAAGCCCTTCTCTGATGTACTTTGCCTCTGTCTGTCCCTCCCACACACTCTCTGGTGGATGTGGAGTTGTACACCTGCTCAGCAGCAGCTTGTGTTTTGTAAGTGATGGTCATGATCAGGTGATGGCCTCTGCACCTATTTCAGTCCTCCTATAGCTGATTGCATGTGGAACAGCTGTGATGATGTTCCCACAGCCAATCGCATGGAAACACAGTACAATATCTAGGAACATCATGTTGGTGTTTGCCCATGACAGTCGCTGTGAGTGGAACCTGGATCTGGTGTTTGGTAAACAGCATCACAGATGATATCTGGATGTTCCTCAAAGAACATACCCAATGGAAAATAGCCTAAAGACAGGAGGGTGATGTGCCAGACATGACTACAGTATGTAAGTGTAGCTATGCTTCATTGAGACTACTGCCATTTTAACAAGTTGTGTGTGGTAATGGCTATTCTGCATGTTTTAAAACTGACAAGACAGTGCTCTGTTTGTGAGGGAACCCCATCTGTAGGGCCATCTGTGGACTGGTCAGTGTGTGAAACCATTTGCTTCCTGTGTTACTTACTGAAGACACATCTGTTAACTGCAGGAGCATAGTGTGAGGATTGCAGTCAGTACATGGTGATAGTGATGAGAGTTACTGCCATCGCATCCCTGATTGAACATATGTCACATGAAACAGTGGTATGAAAGTCACTGTCTGGAGTTCTCAGTGACATGCCAATAATGGGCCACTGTTCATAGCTGCAGTCACAAGTCTTCTACACTTTGTACAGATGTCATGCAGTATATATGCATGTGTTGTGCTCCCTCTGCAAATGTATACCATCTGTTGTGTTGGGTTGATGGTCATATAAGTAATCCTGAATGCTGTGGACTATTACTAAGCCATATCTGTGTTAAAACTGCAACACCATGGACTGTATGGGTTTGGATGTCCCGGCAGAACCTCCTGTCCCACTTCAGCTGGCCATGGCACCGGGCATCAGCACATGTGGGGCCCAGCCTTGGACCTCCACCTCTGTTGGTTCTGCACCACCTTCTGGTGGAACCGCAACTGAGGATGGGGCTTGACCCCCTGGGAGCAGGTCCAGACAGGAACTTGTCCGCTGTTGTACAGTCCCAGATGTGGTGCATAGGGGGCTCAATAAGGGGTTTTGAGGCCAGATACGCCAGCTTGAGGGCAGAGTGTCACATTTACAGGGTGAGTTTGCCCCTCCTAGACAGCCCTCAATACTGCCACCTTTGCGGCTGTTTTGGTGCAGTGGTGGCTGCCCATGGCTGGGGACCTCCATTCCACTGTTTCCATCTGGGGGCTCATCGGCTTGTGACTGCCAAACATCCCTCCCGGTCCAAGGTGTATCCCCCCACATGTGTCATATACCGACCCTGTATGCTGTCTTGTCTGTCATCCTACCCAACCTATCCCCCACATGCATACCTACTCCCCTTCCCCCACATCCCAGTCTCACCCTACGGAAACAAAAGGCCAGTCAGTTCCTAGAACAACATTTGCCTCATACATAGCTGTCCATTTCACACACATGTCCACTGGACACATGTAACCCTTTTAATATGCATCACAACATACTCCAGTTGTCCTCACCCCTGTCTCTCAGGCACATGATCCTGGTACGCACATGACTCCTAAAGGTTCCAGGTACTCATGATGCAGATGACCCCATTGTACACTCAACACTACCGGCCCCTCTGTGGTTACTCCATTTACCTTTTCCATGATGATGATGTCGCACACAGCACCTTGCAAGAGTACTGTTCTCACATAATGATTGGATAGGAACTGTTGTGTTAATGTATAAAAAATGTACAGAGTGATGTATTTGGCCAATGTACAAATATTTGCGTGTATTAATGACACATGTCTGTCTGAGGGCGTCTTGATATTACATAGAACAACACCACTACGTAATGCAGGCATTGCTGGTGTTTCCCCTTTCATTCCTTTGTAATGCTTTGTTGTCACATGGGATGTTCTTGATATATCTATATATATATATCTATGTATCTATATCTCAACATAAACACATACACATACATCTACATGATGGAATACATTTCTTATACTGTTGAATGACTGCACTGGATGATATGTTTGTGATAACATCTGATGTCTGTATATCTACCATGGCTTAGTGGTAAATCAAATTAGCTGTGTGTGCAGGGTCCTGGTTTTGAACCTTGCAGAGGCCATTTATTTTGTTGCTGGGCAGAACAAGGCTGTTGGATATGGAGTGATTAAGGCAAATTAAAGCAGTTGTGAGTGGGTGTGCGTGAGTTTGCATGGAGATAAGCAATGCTAACCTCTGGTTACAGTTTCTTAAACTCAGTTTGCCTCTACATTGCTTCACCAGTGTAATACTCGCATACTGGTGGCCAAACAGGCTTTTACCCACTTGCTCTCGCACTTACAAATGCACTGCATTTGGTGTTTGCATCTGACACTCATACCCCTGGGTTGCAGTGAGAACTATGATATTACTTTGCGATGCCTATTACATCAGATTACATGCCTACAGTATCAGGAATGGCTGACCATTAGGCAAAAGCATGCCGTTCAACTGTACGGCATCCGCCGCCTGTCCAGAGTTTGATTCATATTATTGGTGTGTTCCTCTTAAAATCTGCACCTGTCTGGCTAATACATGGGAACTGATACTCTTCAATACAAACAAGTAATTGGGTTTTGGAACCCACATCCTTCAGCCGAGTCATGCTACTGCATACCTAATATTCTATCATCTTTCTAAGGTTGTAAGTGGAATATGTGCTTTCTGTCCCTATCAGACCTCTCAAACGACTGGGGACAAATATCAGCTGAATCAGGGACACGTCATAACAACATCAGGGACACATTTAAATTATTAGTGCTATTAACCTGACACATTGACAGACTCAGAGCATATGAATTCATACACATTTTCTGAGGTAAATGATGTTTATAACTCTTTGTTGTCATTATTCATTACGTGTAATTTACCACCTTTCCTCCAAAAGTCACTAGTTTTAGGAGGGATTAAGTGGGACAGAGTTAGAATTCGAGTTGAAATCAGGGACATCCCTGGAAATCAGGGACAGTTCAGAGGTATGGTCCCTATTTGTTCCCCCAATGGTTTATGTCCTGTCCAGTGGATTTGCTCTTAGGAGTTGAGAGGTATGGGTGTCAGCTATGCCCATTTCGGAATATTACTTACATCCCTGGGGCAGTCCTAATATGACTGCGCCAGCCAACACCTGCACGACTAGGCCCATAATTGCATACCCATAGTTCCCCCACCTGCCTTGCCTCTACAGCACTCATCCTTACTGTGGGTGCAGGTGGGGTATAAACACACCACTACACACTGCCCACTGTCAAGACACATGTCATACACTGTGTCGACCCATGGATTATCAGGCTTGCATAACCTACTGGTCCGTGTACGTCTACAGCCTGGTTTGATGAATCATTACTGGGACTGACTCCGATAATCATTAATTTTTGGGTGCCCCACAAGGGACATTGATGTCTATATTTCAAGATTAGACCTGGCAGGTCTCTCCCACTGGTAGTATCCTGACGGTGGTCTGGGAAGGAATGTTGTGTTTACCTTTATTTTGTGTCTGTATGTCTCACCAGCCTAGCTGGGGAGGTGGGGTAGGTTGCTGCTACGTGTTACATGTTGGTTTATTGGACCCCTCACCCCCATATGCACAGCCTGTGAACATATGTAATTCGTAACTGCTGTATCATATCCTAGCTATATACATGTGTATATTTAAAGTCACATAAATATGTATATACATATATATATATATATATATATATATATATATATATATATATATATTACTATATACAGATATATCTGTATATGTATGCATAAATGTATATATTTATATATTGCTGTATATATATATATATATATATATATATATATATATATATATATATATCTCCAACAACATATGGGTCTATGGGTGTCTGCATATGTATAATCTATATGTGGGTATGTATATGTATTCTGTCTCTGTATGTATACATGTGTACTACGGAGAGGGAGAGGCTTATCTCTATGTCACTATGGGTAGATATACACACACATACCTCTACATATATACATTTAGATCTGGTTATTCCGTTCCTTGCCATATAGATTACACTTTGCTGCAGTGGGACTCATAGTGGGTGTGTCTGCTCATTTTGCGACACCCCTGCCCAATGAACACATTTGCTTACATCCCTGGGGCTGTCCATATTGGCCCACATCAGCCAACACCTGCACACCTAGACCCATAAGTAGCTACCCATAGTTCCCCCACCCGCACCTCCTCTACAGCACCTATCCTTACTCTGGGTCCTGGTCAGTTCTGAACACACCACTACACGCTGCCTACTGTCCACTTCACGGGACCCATGTCATACAATTGTCTCAACCCATGGGTCATCAGGCTTTCCCACCTTTGTATTCCGGGTATGTATACACCCCAGCCAGAATGGTTGGTGTATCACCTTCTTTTGGTCTTGTCAATTTTTGGGGTGTCCTGCAAGGGACGCTCCTGTCTGTGTTCCATGATTAGATTTAATGGGTGCACTGTGTACCCCCCTGGTTGTATCCTGCCTGTGGTCTGGGGAGCAGTGGACTATTTACATTGTTTGTGGGTTTGTGTGCATGTTTCCCGTGTCTGGCTGGGGGGGGGGTTGAAGGTCATGCTACGTGTTTCATGTTTCTTGCTTGGGCCCCCTCATAGCCTGTGAACATATGTCATTCTTGTGTGCCGTTTCCTATCATAGCTGTATATCTGTGTATATCTACGCACACACACACACACACACACACACACACACACACACACACACACATATATATATAGATATATATATGTATTTATATATATATCTATATCTATATATATATATATCTATATATATATATATATATATATATATATATATATATATATATATATATATATATGTATGTATATATATCAGCAATCAAAATGGTAGCATCAGCAACAACCATGCGGTTCTTTCCAAAGGATAGCTCAGCACAAGTAGAACACAGTAAATAAAATCCAAATGGTAGCAGCAGCAACAACCATGCGGTTCTTACCAAAACACAGCTCAGCACAAGTAGAACACAGTAGATAAAATCCAAAAATCAGGTTTAATAAGTGCACACAGTAGGTAAGTGCTTTCACAATACCACTTCTTCAGACCATTGAAAAGTGCAATCAATTAAGCAGCCTTTATATACTCAACATCAGTTAATTCTGATGTCATAATCACAATTTAAAGAAGCAGAACCATCATGCAAAAGTAGTGATCCTATATACATAACAGAATGAAAAAAGAAGCCAATAACTAATAAACATATACTAATATTTAACATATATATATGTATATATATATATATATATATATATATATATATATATATATATATATATATATATATATATATATGTACAAATACTAGCAAAACACAATGAACCATTGTCAACAACAATAAAAAAAATATAAAAATGTATCACTACACATCTAGCCTAAAATTCATACATATTACTCATAAATTAAAATAAAATAAATCACCTAATTCGTGTACTTTTGTTTCAAGAAAGGGTCTAATCGAAGCCCTCTCATTCAACCCTTTACCTGAATCAGATCTCAAATGCATGATCCATTTAACTTCCTTCTCTTCAGTGATATTTCTAACATTACCTCCTCTTATACTCGATGAGATAACCTCAACAACCATAAATTCAAAGGTATGCTGATACCCTGATAACATCACACGTTTTGCTAACACATTGATGGTCAAACCTGTTCTGATATTATAAAGATGCTCCCTAATTCTGTTTTTAAAGTATCTGTCTGTCTTCCCTATGATCGACAGGCCACACACACAGCAAGGTATACCACATGCTGGGTATTACAGTCCGCTGAACAGTTAAAAACATATTCCAACCCTGTATCAGGATGTACAAATCTACCAGCACTATTTATGTATGGACAAAAATTACACATACCACATGGATTAGTGCCTGTTGTAACACCAGATCTATCTCTAGTTTTTTGATAACATAACATTCTTTTCAAATTACATTTATTCTTATATCTAAACCTAGGTCTCCCACCTATGACACTTGCTATCTGCGGGTCAATCAGAAGTACATTCCAATGTTTATTAAAATTGTCATAAATACTCTTATTATCTATAGTATAGAACATAGGTATCCTGATCTCAGAACACTCTGGAAAATTTCTGCATCTCTCAACATTAGAGTGATCAGAAAAATAAGGCTTCGCTCTATCTCTCCTCAGAGAGTTTAAATCAGACAGCCCTTCATTTAGGTCATACTGACCATACCCTAGCTGTTTATATCTATCTTTAAGGTTTAATAATTCTGAAGAGAAACCTGCATCAGTATTATTCAATCTAGAGATGCACATTCCCTGCCCCTTCACCACATTACAGAATACATAATTCGGATGCATATGCCTGATACACTAGTAATAGGTGACTCTGTAGTCAGACACACTGATGTCCCGCTGACCAGGCTGAACAAGGAGAAGGTGACTGTGAGCTGTCTATCGGGAGCTAGGATCCGCCACATAACACACGCACTCAAGTCACTCCAAAGCAAGTACAAATATGACTCCGTCATTGTCCATGCTGGTGTGAATGACCTGAGATGTACCTCCCTGGACTACATGAAAAGAGACATAGAGGAGCTCTCCGATTATGTAGCCCAGGCTGGTATGACCCTGACCCTGAGCAGCATCTTGCCCTCACCAAGAATGATACCACAATACAAAGACAAGATGATCAGCTTTAACAATTGGCTCAAGTACTGGTGTCATTCTAAGGGGATCCAATGTCTGTCTGCCTGGGATGACATGTTGGACAAGCCACGCTGCTTCGCAAGGGATGGCTTACACCTGTCACCACGGATATTGGCTAAGGCTCTTGCCACCCCCATAGTGCCTTTTTTAGGCAAGGCTCAAAAGACAAACCCACCTCCTTAGAAAACAAAAATGGAAAAAACTAAGGGTAATGCTGCTCAACGCCAGAAGTCTAAATCTCAAGATGCAGGCACTTGATGCACTCCTCAGCATGGAGAACATCGACGTCTGTGCAGTAACTGAAACCTGGTTCAAGGCTCCTGAGAGCACCCCAGTGCTACCAGGCTATACCTCGTATCATGCTTTTTGGCCCCAAAACCCGGTCCGAACCACAAAGGGAGGGGGAGTGTCCATATTCATCAAGGACACCCACACCTCCAGGTTAGTAGCAACACATGAAGCATCAGAGACCATACAGGTGCAACTAACCATAGGCAAAACTGCTATACAACTGGTAGCATGTTAGAGACCACCCTCCCAATCTCAAGAACCCCACTCAGCCTTCCTGAAGACATTGGAGGATATGAATGTATCACAAAATACCATCATACTGGGAGACTTCAACTACCCAAACATAGATTGGGTACATTATTCTAGCCCTAATACCCTAGCCCAAAGGTTCCTGGAATTCATAAATTCAAATGCACTGGAACAACTGGTCACCTCTCCCACTAGGGGAGATAATATACTAGACCTGATCATCACAAACATGGGGACAAAATGCTCCACACCGGAAGTATACCGCTCACTAGTGAGATCTGACCACAAACTAATCACCCTGGATATACATATCCCACCTCCACCCCCAGCACAAAAGACCACAGTGAAAAACTTCTCAAAAGCAGACTTCACTCTTCTTAAGACTGAGGTGGTATCCTTTAAGCCCACTGTGCCGGTGGATACCACATCCCACAATGCCGAATCCTTCACAAATGCTTTCTATGGACATCTCCAAGAATGCATGGATCATGCAATCCCAAACAAATCCAAGTCCCTCTCCACCAAAGGTAAGCGTCCTGTCTGGTGGACCTCAGCCATAAACAAATTGTATAACAAAAGAAGGAAGCTACTGCACGTCAGAGCAAAATCCCATGAAGGGAAGACATCTCTGATCAACATTAGCAGAAAACTACGTTCTCTCATAAAACATCCAAGGCCAACTTTGAGAGAAAAATCGCTAAGGACACTAAAGATAACCACAAAGCCTTCTTCAGCTATGTTAGAAACCTGGGCGGAAACCCTCAGATATGCTCAGAGTTGGTTCAAAACAACAAAAAATACACTGAACCCACAGATATTGCCAACATTCTGGCTGACAGGTTCAGTGCATATTTTTCCCCTCCTTCACCCCAAAAGAAGAAATACTTATCCCAGCTGAATGCAATCTCCCTGTCATCTCAGATGTCCAAGTGAGAACCGCCCTAAACAAAGCAAAAAAACACAGCATCAATGGGACCTGACGGTATCCCGAGTTGCGTGTTACGTGAACTCCAAGAGGAGCTAAACCCACACATAAAAATGCTATTTAACCTTAGCCTTACTTCGGGATATGTACCTGAACACTGGCGTACAGCAACAGTGGTCCCACTCCACAAGGGGGGTGCCTCTACAGACCCTGGAAACTACCGCCCCATAAGCTTAACCAGCCTGGTCTGCAAAGCTATGGAAAGAATCATTATGGAACTCATAAACAGAGACAAAGGGGACCTACAGACACTTGACCCCACCCAGTTCGGCTTTGTAAAGGGCAGATCCTGCCTTTTAAACCTGGTTGACTTTTTCGAAACAGTCACTAGAGCCATTGATGAGGGCAAAGCTGTCCATACAGCATACCTAGACTTGGCTAAGGCCTTCGACACAATACCCCACTCAGGCATCATTGATAAGCTCAACAGCTTAAAAGTAAACCCTTATGTCACTAGATGGGTTTCAAACTGGCTAAAGGACAGAACCCATAAAGTTAAAATCGCTGGAGCAATGTCAGACTCAAAGCCAGTCACAAGTGGTGTCCCGCAGGGATCTGTCCTGGGACCCCTCTTGTTCAGCATTTACTTCTCAGATGTTAAAGCAAACATGGGAGGGCTGTGGCTGACAAAGTTCGCAGATGACTGCAAACTAGGCACCATAGCAGGCACACACATCCTACAAAAAGGCCTCACAGAAACGGACAACTGGTGCCGGAGTCACGGCCTTAAACTAAATGCCAAAAAATGTATAGTCATCCCCTTTGGGAAAAACAAAGTACCTACAAATTATCACATTGACAGCAACCCACTGAGTACGGAAAAAGTAATCAGAGACCTAGGGGCCCAAGTCGACAGCGACCTCTCATTTGACACCCACGTTGCCAAAGTGGTTAGAAAAACATTCTACCTTGCACACCTCATCATGAAGGGATTCACATCCAGATCCAAGGATGTCATTGTACCCCTATATTCCTCCCTCATCAGACCCATGATTGAGTACAATGCCCCATTTGGTATGTACCTCACCCGGCATTTGCAACAGCTGGAGAGACCACAAAAGTACCTCACCAAGAGGATCAAGGGTCTCCAACATATGTCTTATTCTGCCAGACTAAAGAAACTTCAGCTCTATTCAGTAGCATACCGCCTGCTCAGAGGTGATCTCTGCCTGACGTACAAGGCCATGTCAAATCAGGATCTGATAGACATGCTCCACCTCAAAAAATCCAAATTCATCAGGACCATGAGAGCTAAAGACTTAAACCTCGGCACAAGTATGAATAGGACATGCTGGAGGGATAGATTCATAACACAGAGGCTTCCCATGCTTTGGAACAAGATCCCAGTTCATATTAGGCAGAGCCCCTCACTGACTCTCTTCAAGAGAAATCTTGATGAGTGGATGGGAGATCGTAAGTTTACCCCAGGGGTCACATCTGTGTCACTGCTAGACAGGGGCACAGTAAACTAATTCTATTATATAAGGGGACCTTCATTGTGTCACTACTAGACAGAGGCACAGTATTCTAAATTTATTCTGTACATTTTTTGTACCATTTCATGGGGTGGCAAAAGCCACATCACTATGGCTAGGCTTACAAATGCCCCAGGGCAGATAGCCTAGTACTATACTATGAAACTATGAAACTTTGTCTGTGTAAGAATGTGTTCTTGTGACATTCCTTCCTAAATACTCTTGTATTAAAGGAGCCATCACTCAACCTTTCCACAAAAACATCCAGAAATGTTATCTTCACTGCTGACGAAAACATAGTAAACTTTAAATAACTAGTGGCACTGTTCATCCATTCCACAAATCTATCCAACAGATTCTTACTACCACTCCAAATAAAAAAGACATCATCCACAAAACGTCTATAAAAAGATACATGTCTATGAAACAATTCCATAGAACATAGTATTTCCTCCTCCCAAAGATCTAGAAACATGTTGGCGTAGCTACTGGCACAAGGTGTGCCCATAGCCATGCCATCACGCTGTATGAAATGGGTCTCCTCAAATAGGAAAATATTACTTCCAAAGATTGTCTCTAAAAACAGACAAATAAGATCTACCAATTTGTTGTCATAAGCACTATGTTTATGCAAATAACATCTCACAAAATCAACCCCTTCTACATTGGGTATTACTGTAAAAAGGGATTGCACATCCAAAGTTACAAACAATAAATCACTAGCTAAACAGGGACCACTCATAAAAACATAAAGGCCCTACAAAAACTGTTTGGTGTTCCTCAAAATCATAGGGTTCTCATTAACAAGTGGACGTAAATGCTTCTCTACAAAAACTGAGAATGGTTTGGTACACCACCCCCTACCAGACACAATAGGCCTCATAGGGGGGTTGTAGCCATTCTTATGAACCTTAGGGAGGCCTTGTATTATGGGTATAATAGGGTCATTTACATATAAATACTTGAACAAATCCATTGTAATAATACCACTCTTAACCAAGTCATCTAACATGGCTTTGATCCCATTGATTCTAACAATAATTTAATCAAAATCAATAGGACTATAAAATCTGCCATCATTCAACATCTCCCTCATAGAGAGGCGGTATCTACAGGCATCCATTATTACCACAGGGCCACCCTTATCAGCTGGTCTGATGACTATGTTAACATCTGATTGCAATTTCTTCAAAGCCTCACGTTCTCTGAAACTCAAATTAGTCCTTAATTTGTGAAACGTTCCACTGTGTACATTGCTAAAATATTTATACAAATATTCTTCAACTAACTTATCAAAGGCTAGTACCAAGGGATGATTATTAGGTATATAAGTACTCGATCTCTTGAACTTTACTTCATCATAAGACAAATCCCCTCCCATCTCCATTTCAACATAACATTTCTAGTAAATGTCCTCAAATCAATCAAAACATCAGTGAGTTCACTGGTACTTGTAGGTATAAAACCAAGCCCTTTATTAAGGACTGAACATTCAAACGAGTCAAGAACTCTCTGAGATATGTTCCATACTAAACAGTTCCGGCCTATTTTTTTGAGAGTGCGACCAGATTGTCTCTCGGGTGAGATCTTCCGTTTCTGCCTTCCTCGACTGGCTGAAGGAGCAGGGAATGTGCATCTCTAGATTGAATAATACTGATGCAGGTTTGTCTTCAGAATTATTAAACCTTAAAGATAGATTTACACAGTGAGGGTATTGTCAGTATGACCTAAATGAAGGGCTGTCTGATTTAAAATCGCTGAGGAGAGATAGAGCGAAGCCCTATTTTTCTGATCACTCTAATGTTGAGAGATGCAGAAATTTTCCAGAGTGTTCTGAGATCAGGATACCTATGTTCTATACTATAGATAATAAGAGTATTTATGACATTTTTAATAAACATTGGAATGTACTTCTGACTGACCCACAGATAGCAAGTGTCATAGGTGGGAGACCTGGGTTTAGATATAAGAATAAACGTAATTTGAAAAGAATGTTATGTTATCAAAAAACTAGAGATAGATCTGGTGTTACAACAGGCACTAATCCATGTGGTTTGTGTAATTTTTGTCCATACATAAATAGTGTTAGTAGATTTGTACATCCTGATACAGGGTTGGAATATTTTTTAACTGTTCAGTGGACTGTAATACCCACCATGTGGTATACCTTGCTGCGTGTGTGGCCTGTCAATCATTTTACATAGGTAAGACAGACAGATACTTTAAAAACAGAATTAGGGAGCATCTTTATAATATCAGAACAGGTTTGACAACCAATGCGTTAGCAAAACATGTGATGTTATCATGGTATCAGCATACCTTTGAATTTATGGTTGTTGAGGTTATCTCATTGAGTATAAGAGGAGGTAATGTTAGAAATATCACTGAAGAGAAGGAAGTTAAATGGATCATGCGTTTGAGAGCTGATTCAGGTAAAGGGTTGAATGAGAGGGCTTCGATTAGACCCTTTCTTGAAACAAAAGTACACGAATTAGGTGATTTATTTTATTTTAATTTATGAGTAATATGTATGAATTTTAGGCTAGATGTGTAGTGATACATTTTTATATATTTTTTATTGTTGCTGACAATGGTTCATTGTGTTTTGCTAGTATCTGTACATATATATATATATATATATATATATATATATATATATATATATATATATATATATATGTTAAATATTAGTATATGTTTATTAGTTATTGGCTTCTTTTTTCATTTTATTGTGTATATAGGGATCACTACTTTTGCATGATGGTTCTGCTTCTTTAAATTGTGATTATGACATCAGAATTAATTGATGTTGAGTATATAAAGGCTGCTTAATTGATTGCACTTTTCAATGGTCTGAAGAAGCTGTATTGTGAAAGCGCTTACCTACTGTGTGCACTTATTAAACCTGATTTTTGGATTTTATCTACTGTGTTCTACTTGTGCTGAGCTGTGTTTTGGGAAGAACCGCATGGTTGTTGCTGCTGATACCATTTGGATTTTATTTACTGTGTTCTACTTGTGCTGAGCTATCCTTTGGAAAGAACCGCATGGTTGTTGCTGCTGCTACCATTTTGATTGCTGTTTTACTTGTTTTATTCAGCAGCGTGATATTTACCTTGTGGAGTGTTGGTGTGCTTTTTCTTTGTACTGATATATATATATATATATATATATATATATATATATATATATATATATATACATATATATATATATATATATATATATATATATAAATATATATATATGTATATATATATATATATATATATATATATATATATATATATTTTTTTTATATATAGCTGTATATATATATATATATATATATATATATATATATATATATATATTTTTTATATATCTGTATATATATATATATATATATATATATATATATATATATATATATATATATATATATATATATATCTGTGTCTGTAAAGCAATGCAAACCCTCCTTGCAAACGCACTTACACACGCTTACTGGTGTTTATATATGCTTAAACCTGCTTACACCTGCTTACTAGTGCCTTATTCATTA